>NC_080549.1:31603757-31661748 GCF_028640845.1 Ahaetulla prasina
CCTCCCACAGCTTCCATACTGGGGTCCTGACTTTTACTTTGAGACTGTTGCTCTTCTTTACGCTTAAGAGCTCCTCTTGTCACCCTTTGCTCTTGTGGTTCCTCTAATGCTGGCAGCAATAAAGGCTCTTGGATCACCACGCCTTCTTGAATCTCTATCACTTCTGTTTCAACTTTCAAAACTGTAGAAAGAAAATCCTTTGCCTTTAAAACAGTGTCAATTCTATATCTCCTTCCTTGATAAAATACTGTCAGTCCAACTGGCACCTCCCATCTGAATTGAATCTGATGTTTTTTAAGTTCTTGTGTAAAAAAAACAAATTCCTTCCTATCTCTTAACATCTTGGAAGGAATCTCTTTCAACACCTTCAACTCCTGTTCTCCAATTTTTAAAGTTGTCTGATATGAAACTTGCAGAATCTGATTTCTCATAGTCCTTTTCACAAAATAAACCACAATGTCCCGAGGAAGCTTTCTCTGTCTTGCGATCCAGGAATTAACTCTATATATTTTATCAATTTGGTAAGCTACCTCTTGGGGTTCCACTTCAATAAATTCAGCCAATGCTTCTGATATAATTTTCTTAAGTCTTCTCCTCGCTGTTCTTGCATACCACGGATTCTAAGAGCTCCTTCCATAAGTTTATATTGTAATATCACAACCTGATCTTCATTTTGATCCACTTTTTCTGAACACCTTGCATTTATCTTCTAAATGCTTAGTTGACTGAGAGATCTGTTGCATTTCCTCTTCCAATCCCTCAATTTTTTTACTCAGTCCTTGAACTGCCATGAGAATATCTTCTCTTATTTTTGCATTAAAATTCTCCATCATCTCTTTTTGCCTATCTTCAGAAAGTTTTAATTGTACTTTCAATATATCCTCAAGACTTGGTTCAGATCCCCTTCTTCCAGAAGGCTTTAAAGGTTTAGCTGCCATTCTGTCTTCAAAAGAATCAGGAATTTAAACTTAACAACTTTCCTTTACTCCTTTCAGTATAAGAGAACTCCGTTTGTAACAATCCACAAATGACGCTACTTTGTTGTACTAAAAATTTTTACTTTCACTTTCAGACGCCATTTTAGAAGTCAATTAATCAGAGAGAAAGAAAGGTTTCAGGTTTCAAAAAAGTCCTTTTGAGCAGAAGCGACTCTCCTACTCCTTTTTCCTGATAAAAAACAGGAGCGCGTTTGAAGTTGGATAGTGGAATTCGGTGGGATCATAAATCCAGGAAAATTTGCTCTTAAGAGCAAACCCCCTGTCTAGATCTACCACTTTTCCACAGCTCTGCACACCCCCTTATGCCCAAAGGGTATGCTAAGGTCAGTGATTTATACTGTTTCACTGACTTTTACAATCTTCTAACGCGGAGTGCCCTGTTAGAGCACCCGGCAGGAGCGGTGACGTCACTGGAGCCTCCACCCTTAAATCTTTTTTCAATTCCATACCTCTAGACTTTATTAAGTAGAAAAGTACTTTATTGTAATACTAATTCCAAAAACAAAAGGGAGGAACTAAATGAAGAATCTGCCAGTTTTTTTACCTCCTGCATCTGTTTAGAAGTAGTCAGAGATTTCATATTTACCCCAATGAAGATCAGAGGCTACTTGTCTCCATCCATTTCTACCTCCATTTTCCATGGACGGAGAGTCCTAACATCTTTTCTTTGGCATTCCTTGTTTCTCTGCTCAGTCCCTGCCTCAGTCCAGATGTGTGGAAAGTTGTCGTCCTGGATTTGTCAAGAGGGCTCGAGAAGGAGAGCCAGTTTGCTGCTACGACTGCGTTCCTTGTCCGGAGGGGACCTTCTCCACTCAGGAAGGTGGGTCACACTGGGGAAAATGGGAGGCTTTGTGGAACTGGATCCAAAACATTTTCATGAAAGTGCAAGTTAAAAGACAGAAGCACCCTGGTTTTTCTTTTTTTTTACCTGCACAATTTCTCATCTAAAAGGAAGTAAATCAAAAAGACTTGAAAGGAGGGGCTGGGAAGAGATGGGAGGAGGGGGTGGCAGACTGGGCAAGCTTTACTAACAGCAGAGGAAACATTTCTCCTGCTTTCTAGTTTGGATATGTGCTGCTAAGTTCACCTTTCTAGGAACATCTGAGTTCTTTGGAACTTGATGAATTGTTTTAGGTCCACCTTATGAGAGACCTTGCAATCCACTGTATATTGGATCCTCCCCCTTGAGGTTCACTGAGAAAGTGAAACTGGTCCGTAATGTGGTACTGTGGATAGTTATGGGGGGAACTCATTACACAAATATTCTGCCAGTCATGTAGATCAATCAATCCATCAGAAGAGAGCTGGAAGGGACCTTGGAGGTCTTCTAGTCCTACCCCCTGCCCAAGCAGGAGACCCTATACCATTTCAAAGGAATGACTGTTTAATGAAATTGTTAAGAAATATTTCTTAGAAAATGCCTGTGGTATCAGTTGTTATCCAAAGAAGATATTTTCTGTAAGATAAAAGGACAGGATATTAAATAAAGTTGCTTTTTGCTTTCTCAGATACCAAAAAGTGCACTAAGTGTCCAGATGATAAATATCCAAATGAGGCCAGAGTCCAATGTATCCCCAAAATTATAACATTCCTGTCTTATGAAGAACATCTGGGCATCATCCTGGTCTCTTTTGCCCTACTCTTCCTCCTGACCACAGGCCTTGTTTTAATCATCTTCATTAAATACCGAGAAACTCCCCTTGTCAAAGCCAACAACCGGGACCTCTCCTACATCCTCCTGGTTTCCCTCCTGCTTTGCTTCTTGTCTCCTCTTCTCTTCATTGGTCAACCAAGGAAAGCCACCTGCCTTCTCCGACAGACGGTCTTCAGCCTCATCTTCTCAGTTGCCGTTTCTTCTCTCTTGGCCAAAACCATCACGGTGGTGCTGGCCTTCCTGGCCACAAAACCAGGAAACCGAGTGAAGAGATGGTTGGGGAAGAGCTTGGCCAACTCCATCATCCTTTCTTCTTCTGCTGTCCAAATTATCATCTGCTCCATCTGGCTGGGAGTTTCTCCCCTCCCTGACTCTGACCTCCACTCCCAGCCTGGAGAGATCGTCCTGCAATGCAACGAAGGGGCCGTTGTCCTGTTCTACGTCACCCTCAGCTACATGGGCTTCCTGGCTGCCATCTGCTTCACGGTGGCTTTCCTGGCCAGGAATCTGCCTGGGGCCTTCAACGAAGCCAAGCTGATCACCTTCAGCATGCTGGTCTTCTGCAGTGTCTGGGTGACTTTTGTGCCCACCTACCTGAGCACCAAAGAGAAATACATGGTGGCTGTGCAGGTCTTCTCCATCCTGGCCTCCAGTGCTGGTCTGCTGGTCTGCATCTTCATCCCCAAATGCTACATTATCCTTCTGAGGCCAGACCTGAACACAAAGGAGCAGCTCACAGCCAGAAAAAATGTAAAAACATGAAATATAAAACCATTATTATATTTCAAGTGGTGCTAAAGTTTCTTTTATTTGGAAAAAGATTTTCTTTCCACTTAGGTAATATGCAGGAATTAAAGAAAACTACATGTATATGTTTTTGTAGTTCCCTTCCCTTTCGTCTCAATAAATCTTGCTGAAGAGACTCTGAGAAGGTCAATGAACCTGACACTATATAAAAAAATCATTTGAGCCATTGTTCTTACTGACAGAGGGCTAAAAGTGTAAATATGTGAGGGAGAGAATAGGAAAAGAGATAAGAGGGAAGCTGTGGGAACAACTTCAAGCAGGTTGCATGTTAACCTCCATGAGAACCATTGGAATGCCAGAATGAGCTGGAATGCCACATTTGATTTTCTCTCAGCCAGGAAGCAAATCTTCATGTGCTGATTTCCTGATAAAACCCACTTTGCAGAAAGTGTTGACTACAAATGCTGTCTAGGATTTCACGTTGGAGTTGTTTTTACTTAGTTGTCTACCTCCAAGAACTTCCCATTCTATTTTTTCTTTCTTTCCCCATCCAGAGAATTAAAATAGCAACAACATTGAAAGATATTCAGGCCCTTTAATTTCCCACTCTACAATTTCTACCTAAAGCACTTCCTCTGCTCCTCTTCTGAGCTTGTCTTGTCTGTGAAGGGCTGGAGAAGATGCCCAGAGAAAGGGGATCCTGAGACTCTCCCCAGGAGGAGGTTGAGGGGATCCTGTCTAAAGGCAGCCGCATCACTGACCAGGTCACAAACCTTCAATGCTGCATAATATTCATCCAGGTCCAAGAAAGGGGGGAGTAAGAGGGGGAGCATCTGGGTTACCAGGAATTTGAATCCATGGAAGGAATTCTTGCTTTCCAAACACAGAGATTGCTGATCAATTAGCAATGAATTTGAGGTTTCGGAATGGCTTCTGATTGCAAATGAATCCCTTTGAAAACTCCAGGTTAAAAAAAACTCCGATGGATCAGAGGAAGGCCAGTCTAAGATTCCCAGTGACCACACAAATCCCTCTGGATCTCCCACAAGCAGAAGGCAGAGACTTACGGCTTTGCCCAGCAGGAAAATTGTGTTTTGCCACAATTTCACTTTCCTCCATCAAATCCCACTCAGCCACCACACAATCCAGGAATCCCCAATTCTGGTATCCCAAATTAATCTGAGAAAACATGTTTTTCAATGTTGACACCCCCAGTCAGTAAGTATGGAGGCAGGACTGGAACTCAAGAGTCTCCTGGTGAGTGGCCCAAAGAAACCCAGCCAGCTTTCTTGCTTAAGATGGGATTAGAACTCACCAGTGAGAAAGTCTGGTGAGAAAGTCACCTGACCTGCAATCATATCTACGGCAGAACTAGAACTCAAAGCCTCCTGGACAGGGGCCCCAAATTCACCCAGTTGGCTTTCCTGCCTAACGTGGGACTAGAACTCCCAGTCCCCTGAGGATTGGGCCCAGGATGGCTTTTATTTTGAAGGTGGGATTAAAACTCTAATAGTAATTGGCACAAAGTCCCTCAGCTGGCTTCGATTCCTGCACCCCCACCAGGCACTCCTCGCCCCCCCTCCTTCTGCAGCTGTGCCTCCTTTCTCCCCTCGCCCAAACAGACAGCTGTCACTCAAGCCCCTGCCCTGCCCTGCCCTGCCCCCTCGCACCACGCCCAGGTCGGGCAGGGTCGCCCTCGGCAGGTTACCCGATTCGCCTCCCCTCCCCCTGCCTTTCCCTGCGGATGCCTTTCTCAGAGCCCCCCCCTCAAGATCTCCTGCTTCTGTGGAAGTTGTAGGTGGGGGGGCTGTTGGAGGAGGCTCGGCCCTTCTTCTCTTCCCCAACTGTAGACAGCAACCTCTGGAGAAGAGGGGGGTTCCCTCCGCCTTGCCCGGAAGAGTAAAGGATGAGCCCCCTCCAGACCCAGGTGGGCCGGATTGTCCCTTTTCTCCAGGTTCAGGTGGGCCCCGTTCCTCCCCTTCCAGACCTTCCCTGCCTCCGGTCCCTTCGGGAGCTCCGGAATAGCCTCGCCTGGCTTACCAGGGACCCTCGCGGCTCCTCCTTAGTCCCAGCGGCAGATGCAACCGTCGGGTGAGTCAATTCGGGAGAAGCGGCTGCAGCACAGGATCACCTGACCTTGGCTTTATGGTATCAGGGAGGTATCCAAAAGCAGCAGGAAGACCCCAATCCCTCATTCACACCCACACACATGCAGCCCTCCATTCCCAGGCCTGGTGGGTCAAGAAAGGCCATTCAGACGATCCTCCATTGTCCTGAGGCTGCGAGGGTCCGGAGGGAGAGGAAGGAGCCCCCTATTGCTTGGAGGGACAGGAACAGGACGGGGCCCGGGTGCTTGCAGGACCCCCTTTCTCTGAGGGTCCCTGCCCGTCTCCCCAAGCCAGAGGGGGTGGAAGCCTCCAGGTCCTCCCCTTCCAATATTGTCCTCTGGGAGATCCAGCTGCCCCTCCCCCTCTTCCACAGTAGTCCCGCCTCCCGCTCCATTATTTAGTGAGTTAAGCAGTCGCAATTATTAGCGCACCAAGGTGCCTGCCGCCCCTGTCCTACTGTCCCCATTTATTTGTATCCATTTCGTGTATTCATAATTTCCTGGCCAGGAATCTGCCTGGGGCCTTCAACGAAGCCAAGCTGATCACCTTCAGCATGCTGGTCTTCTGCAGTGTCTGGGTGACTTTTGTGCCCACCTACCTGAGCACCAAAGGGAAATACATGGTGGCTGTGCAGGTCTTCTCCATCCTGGCCTCCAGTGCTGGTCTGCTGGGCTGCATCTTCATCCCCAAGTGCTACATTATCCTTCTGAGGCCAGACCTGAACACAAAGGAGCAGCTCACAGCCAGAACAAATGTAAAAACATGAGACATAACACCATGATATTTAAAGAATTGTAAAATTTCTTTTATTTAAAAGCTGTTTTAATAGGCTTTTCTTTATTTTTATCAGGAAGTGGATGAGAATGATTCAGAGCCAAATCTGATGTCACTGCAAGGAACTGGACGTGACCTGGAAGGAGAGTCATATCCGGCTCCATTGGGATCTCAAAGGCCTGAGGAACAGCAGCCAAATGGACAAGAGGAGAAGCCATTTCAGTGCTCGATGGGTGGAAAAAGGAAGAGGAGATCCCTCGCTTCCCACCAAAGGATCCCCTTGGGGAGAAATCACCTCAAGGCATGAAGCGTGGAACTCCACCATAGATAGATAGATCTTGAATGTCTTGAACAGATGCTTCCATCCATTTATGCACCTTTCAATGAGGTGTTTCTGCTCCTTCATCCTGGAGAAGAATTACGGATCGATCCAGCTAACCACTCTGGAAGCTCCAGCACCTTCCTTTCGAAGGTTGACCAGGGATGCCAGAGGCCATCCTGCCAGGGAGTCTCTTGATGGCTGAGAAGAAGCCTCTCTCAGGTTTTCCAGAGAAGCCATCCCAGGACACTTTGCCTGGATTCTGGGAATGTCTTGGCTTTCAGATTCTCCCCAGAAGCTTCTCCGGTTTACACGGCAGCATCGGAGGTTTCCTGTCTTCAAGAGCTTCTCTCTTGTCTTCCAGTGTTGTCATGTCCGCCCTTGTGTTTCTTTTGGACTCTGTACTATTAAGTGGTACCGGCTGCTCTCTGCACATCAGTCACCTGCAGCTGTTCTTCCTCAGTTCTTTCTCTCTGGAAAAATTGGAAGGTTAGAGATGAATTTGGACCACCAACCAAATTTTCTCAGTTAACCACAATGGCAACTCCAAAAGCACATAAATAGTTTTGGGCAGCAGGAAGTATGGGTGTTAAAAATTTTCTCTTATACATATCTTTGAAAAATCCCATTCACTTCCATGGGACTCACTCCTAGCTTTGTATAGGTAGGACTAAAAGTGTCAGGAGCCTGACATTCATGAATTTTTTCTTTCTTTCTATGGAACTTTATTTTACAAAATTAGGGATGTTTGTAGTACAATAGATGTTTCAATCCATTCTGGGATTCCTCGGGAGCTTTTCCAAGTTCTTCAAGTCCTCCTCCTGGTCCTCTCCTTCCCCGTGTGATGTTCCAGCCCCTTCAGCACGGCGGCGGGCTCTGGCTCTGGAAGAATCAGAAGGGGAGATTTAGTAGTAAGTGTTCAAATGGAGCCTCTCCTTTCTAATATCCATCCCTTCTAGGGTAGGTTCTTCATCCTGGAATCTTGTTTTCGCTCTAAGGTTATTTTATGTAGGCTGATGAAAGAAATAAAGTTTGGAATCTAAATAGGGATCAGGAAATGGGGGCCTTTGTCATCGATTCCTCCTGCGTCCAATTCTTGATTCCAGGAGTTGCTAGAGGAGATCTCATTTCTTGAGCAAGTCAGTTCTAAGCTGCTTGCAGAAATCCTGGTCCTCTCCCTCCCTTACTCAGGGCTTCTGTCTAAGAGTTTCTCACCTCCTCAGCCTCTCCCTGAAGTTCCTGAGGATGAGGGCCTTTTCCTCGCTCAACTTCAGGTTGCTTTGCTGAAGGTGTTTAATTTCGGCTTTTAGCTGCCCTCTTTCCTTCGCCATATCCTCAAATAAGGTCGAATTTCTGTAAATTATGAAAAGCGGAAATTAGCCCTCTCATGATAGGTGATATTAAATATTTCTCACCTGTGCAGTTGATCTTTTAGTCTTTTGTTTTCCATGAGGAGCTCCTGTTTCTCCCCAGCTTGCTGCAGAACCCTGCAGAGGAGGCTCTTATATTCGGATCGTTCCACTTGCAGCTTTATCTCCAATTCCTCAATTCTGTAAAAGAGGAAGACAAGAGCGAAATGAGCCCCCTCAGGTTTTCACTCCAACCATCCAACTTGTTTAAAATTAAAACTCCCTGGCACTTTCTTTGCCTTTCTTTTAAAGTAATTTAGTTTTGCCATTTTGCCCAAGTCAGGGTTGCTGTCCGAAAAATTTCTCACCTCCTCTGTTTCTCCTCCAGCTCCCTGCAGAATTCTGCATTGTTTTCTACAAGCTGGGAATTTTCCTTCAGGAGCTGCTCATTTGGTGAAACCTTCTGTGTTGTGTTACTGCAAATACGAGGACCAGAGAGAAATTGGACCCTTGATTTTTTTAATTTGAATTTTGGATTGTGGGGTTCCTGAGAGCTTCTATCTGTGCCTCTTCATGTCCTTTCGATGTCCCAGGCCTTCCTCCTTGCAGGTGAATGATGGTTCTCGAATGCCAGCAGTTGACTTGCTCTTATTAATTTGAAGCAGTCCTTCCTCAGATCTCTCGATCAGAAGGGGAATATGGCCAACTGAATCTTTGCTCAGTTCTTGAAGAGTCTTATATGTAACATTCCGCTAATAATAATATTGTCCTGAAACATCCACTGTCATTTTATTCATATATTCATAAAATGGGGTTTACAATGGGGATCTCTTGAGTAGAGATGATGTAGCGGCGAAGATCCCCTGAAGCTCCGGAGGGAGGGAGGGAGGGAGAATTTCATATCCAATTCTGGAAGGGAAAGTCAGGGCTGCTGTCCAAAGATCTCTCACCTGCTCAGCCTTTCCCTGAAGTTCTTCCGCATGGCCTCTTTCTCTTCTGTTAAGGTGATGCTCTTCATCCTGAGGTTGTCCATTTTTCCCTGTAGTAGTTCCATTCGTTCTGTGATCATCGATGTAAATATCGATGTATTTCTGCATTTCTAAGCTGCTTCAAGAAATCCTGGTCCTCTCCCTCCCTTAGTCAGGGCTGCTGTCTCAACGTTTCTCACCTGCTCAGCCTCCCCCTGAAGTTCTTCAGGATGGTCGCCTTCTCCTCGCTCAACTTTGTGTTCTTTCTTTGCAGGTCCTTTAGTTCTTCTTTTAATTGTATTCTTTCCCCTGCTATATCTTGAAACAACATTGAATTTCTGTAAATTATGAAGAGCAGGAAGAAATTAGCCCCTTCATGAGAGATGAGAGATGGTATTAAATATTTCTCACCTGTGCAGTTGTTCCTGGAGCTTTTTATTCTCCGCGAGGAGCTCCTGCTTCTCCCCAGCTTGCTGCAGAACTCTGCAGAGGAGGCTCTTATATTCCGATCTTTCAACCTCCAGCTTTATTTCCAGTTCCTCAATTCTGTAAAAGAGGAAGACAAGAGCGAAATGAGCCCCCTCAGGTTTTTACTCCAACCATCCAACCTGTTTAAAATGAAAACTCCCTAAAACTACCTGGCACTTTCTCACCTCCTCTGTCTCTCCTCCAGCTCCCTGCAGAGTTCTGCGTTGGTTTTAACAAGCTGGAAGGTTTTTTTTCAGGAGCTCCTCATTTGCAGAAGACTTCTGCGTTGTTTTGCTGTAAATTCAAGGACCAGAGAGAAATTAGCCCCTTATTTTTTTTTTACCTGGATTTCGGATTGCGGGGTTCAACTTACTTCATGCTTTCAGCAAAGTAGTTATGTAGCGTAACTCAGATCTTGATTCTCTTTTCTGAGCCTGTCTATCTGCCTAGACTCATATATCAGCTCCCTCACCCTCCGCTATCCGCTATACTTAGAAATGGATCCTCAAAACATTCCCCAGAAGATTTAGATTGCTTACCTGAGGGGGGTAATGGGGAGTGATGGACCACTGAGGAGGATGCTCCTGGGTGATGGGAGGCAATTTGTTGGCCCGCGATGTTGGCCCCTGTTGAAAAGCAATTGAGACCATTAGGACGTTGGGCCTGAGCACAGGGGAAACCCTCCAGCCCAGTTAACATCGACACCCTCCCCCAAAAGAGCCCGGTTTACTTTCATGATTTATGTCCTATATATTACATTCCTCAGGGTATCTCCGGAGCTGCTCTTCTGGTACCCCTGGGGAATAAAATAGACTTCTTTAAAAACACAAACTTATTGACCGCGATGAAAGACATTCATTACAGCCACAGTTTTATCTGGGTTCTTTATTCCCAAAGATTAGGTGTCAGCTGATATTTCTGGCATCTAAACTCTTCACACTTCTTGCTAAAGTTAAGTAGTTAGTAAGTCTGTTGTTTTTTATTCTCTCCTACCTGTTTCTGTGATGGATCTTTTTCTTCATCTTCTGAATGAAATTCCCAGCCATTTTTACAGAAAGCAGTTGAGAATGACCCAGGACAGCCCAGCCAAGGTTCTATGACATGTGCTGAGAAAGCTGCCTGCCATATTATAATAATTATTGGCACCTAGAAGATACAGTAGTAGCCTAGCATTTTCATTCGGAAAATCCGAAGATAGGTTTTGGGGTGGGTGAGGAGATCTCTGGGCTTTCTCTAGAAGGGAGACTTCCTGCTGCCCTCCATCCTCTCCGCCCCCCCCCCCCCCCCAAAAAAAAGCAAAGGGCCAACGGTGGAGGAGAAGACATTCGGAGCAAGGGAGGATGGGCTTGGATCTCTGCTGTTGCAAATCTTCATTTTAAATTGCTCCCTTGCTCAGTTTCTCTTCCAAATCTTTGCAGAGCTTCTCCTTTTCTGCAGCGAGTTGGAGATTGTTCACCATCAGCTCCTGGTCCGTCAGCTGGAGCTCCTCTTTTCCTGACCACAGCCTTGAAATCTCCAGGGTCTTCCTGTCAATTATGAAGAACAGAGAGAAATTGGCCTCCTGGCTTTTTTTACTTGAAACGTGAAACTTTTTCTTAAATAAAAAAAAATATTAAACACAACTGTGTGTGTTTTGTGTCTGTGTTTAGCAATCCAGTTTTTGTATTTCTGCTATAACCATCAGCAGTTTCTCCTTACAGGGAACAATGCTTCAACCATCTATGGGGTATATTAGAAAGAGTAAAAGTGACAAAGGAGTAAATTGGATTTGAGCTGTACCTGGAAACTTCTGCAGCACAGTGTTCTACTTATGGTCATATTTCCCCCTAAAAGATTTCAGATTGCAGGATCCAATCTGGGTCAGTTACCGGGATCCGAGTCTCTGAATTTCCTTCCGAGGGTGAACTCATCCTCAGGGAACGTCTCTCGAACAGAATGGGTGCTCTGGGCTCTTCTATTCATAATATTTATGTGGTGCCTGGTTGCATGTGGCTTTTCATTGGTTGATTCGGGTGTTGATGGCCAACTATTAAGTCATTGGCTGCAGTAGTGGGATTCAAATCCCATTGCTACTGGTTTCCTCCTGGGCATGTGTGCACTCGTGCGTATGTGCAACACTTCTGCTCATGCGCAGGTGCTTTTGCCCATGTGCAGAGACATCCGGGTGGGTTGGCGGAGCCTCCCACCGCCGCCGCTATCAGTTGGCCCAATCCAGGGCGAATCGGTAGCAACCCACCACTGGTTGGCTGGTGATTCCTTAGTTCCTAAGTACCTGATAAACTGGTGTTAAATCAGCACTCCTGTTGACCGAAGAAAGGGCCTGTTTCCCAGGTTTCAGTCATTTCCCTGGCTGTTTTTGTACCAACTCCACCAACAATCTTAGTAGCTGCAGAATTGAACGTAGGTTCTCATTTGTTGCACAGTGAGGCTACCATTGAGTTCAGGTCTCCTCGTCTGACTGCTCACTTGTGTTCTTGCAGTTTTGGTTGTTAGCTTCCTCCCCGCCTGTCCTACGTGTCACAGGGGCAATCCATGCAGGGGATCCAGTAGATTAATTAGAAGTGTCTTCCACCTCCATGCAGACTTTACAATGCATGATTTGTCCTGATATGGTAGCCTCTAGATCAGAGGTCTCCAACCTTGGTCCCTTTTAAGACTTGTGGACTTCAACTCCCAGAGTTCCTCAGCCAGCTTTGAAGTCCACAAGTCTTAAAGGGACCAAGGTTGGAGACTCCTGCTCTAGATGCTGTGTGATGGCCACTTGCAGATCTCGGAAGCTGCGTGTCAACTCTGAAGCGAGCCTGGCTGAAGCCATCTTTTGCTGCCTCACAGTTGCCACAAATTCTGAAAGGGGGAAGGGAAGGGGAAGTAGATCGACAGACTGCAGTCAAAACAAAAAGTTTTCTTGTGGGAACCAAGGTCATCTTAACAGGTGGCAGTTGAAGGAAGGGAGGAGGGACCAAGCAGCCTGCCAGATACTTACATTGACCGGTGACATCTGGGGAGGAACCATTTGTTCCTTTAATTAGGCTAAAACCCCTGGGAACACTTAGAGTTGGTTTTCACTGGCTGTGCCGATATGATGTATCCAATAAACATGTTCTTTGAGGCGACCATCTCGGAGTTCTGCTTTTGGCGGATGACTTACTCGGAACGCTGACATTAAAGTGTCCTGATAGGAAGGACCACAACTGCAATAGAACCGAGTCCCCAGGGGTGTATCCGTGACTTTCACCCCCAGGCTTTTCTCCAGCCTCTCCTCTGCACATGGACCCCAGGAGAAGCAGCTCAGGATCCCAAAAGGAGAAGCTGCTTCTTCCCGTAATTGTCACCATCTGTGTTTTTGAGATCTCTTCTGCTCTTCTTCCAAGGCCTTTGATGGAGACATCAAAGCTGACAATGAGGCACCGCTGAGTTTGGAGCACCTTCATTCCAGGTGGCTTCACTCCTGGGTTACCTCTTAGATTTATATCTAACCTAAATCTCTTAGTTTTATAAGGTCTCAACATACACAAGGGCTTGATGGAGCATCAGGAAAGAATATCCCGCACCATTTCTCATAATTAGCCATGCTATACGTACAATTATTTTCATTATTATATCTCTTTCCTTGCACCACCTGCCATATTCACGATGGCCACCAGGTGGCAGGCTATTGCAATGCCATTTTCCATAAGACTTTTTTTCCTGAAACATTTTTTATTTTAAAACAAACATACATAAAAGCATAACACCATCTTCAATTACAAATACAAACAGTGTGTTGGTTGATTACAAATCTTTTGTGCATTTTCACCATATTCATAGCTTATAGTTTACCTAATTTCTCATTTTATCAATCTAATATGTATCAAATATTATTATCCCCATCAATCATTTATTTAGCTATGTCTGTTTCTTCCCTCACTTCATACAAAATATTCTAAAATTTAGGTTAATTTATATTATACCATTCATTTCATCATCTCTGATCAATCTAATAATAATACATCTTTATGTTATATTTCGTAAAATTCTACAATTTTTGTATTATAAAAATCTCTATCAAACTACGTTACCATGTTTTTTTTTCTAACCATTGATAAAATAAGTCCCATATCTTATAATATTGTTTATCTTCCTGTTCTCTAATTTCAAATGTCAATTTACTCATTTCAGCACATTCCATTATTTTCTTAATAACTTTGTCTTGTCTTGGTATTTTCTCATTTTTTCAATTTTTAGCAAACACAATTCTAGCTGCTGTTGCTACATTCACATCAAATATCTCAATTCTCTATTATATGTTTCAGGTATAAACCCCTATAAAAAACCCTCTAGTTTAAAGTCTATGTGCTTTTTTATCATTTTTTCCAACCATGTGTGGGTTTTACTCCAGTATCTTTTAGCTTCTACACATGTTCACCAGATATGGTAATATGAGCCCAGTGTCTGATGGCATTTCCAACATTTTTCGGATTTATTCTTGAACATTCTGGCTATTCTCGTCGTGGGTAGATGCCACCTGTAAAACATCTTATACAAATTCTCTTTATATGCAGTTGACATTGTCATTTTGTAATTTTGTGACCACAATTTTTGCCATTTCTCTAAATCAATCCCATGTCCAAAATTTTTCGCCTAAGCGATCATTGTTTCTTTTTGTTCTTTTTCCAATTTAACCTCTAATAAATATCCATATAATTTTTTAATTACATTTTCATCAGTATCTGTTAAAATTTTATCTAAATTTGTCAAATTATTATAAAAACCTTCTGTCTTAAAATCTTTATCATATCTAGGATGTATTTGCAAATAAGAAAATACAATACAAGTAGGAGATCAGTCCAGTCTCTTCTTGAAAGCTTCCAGGGATGAAGCTCCCACAACTTCCGAAGGCAACTTCTGTTCCATGGGTTGATTGTTCTCCCTGTCAGGAAATTTCTCCTTATTTCCAGGTTGAATCTTCCTTGCTCAGTTTCCATCCGTTCTTCCTTGTCTGGAATATGAGGAGGATCCAGAGAAGAAAAGAAAGGGAGGTTCGAATACTTTCCTTACTCAGCCCCTCGCCCCTTATTTCTAGACTGGCGCCCTGTTTCCCGAGGTTTCATCAGATTATGAAAAGAAAGTTTGCTCGTTTGTTAAGGCGGGAATTGTTGGAAGGGAAGAAACTACGGGTGGGTGGGTGGGACGGAGCAACTGATGGGTGGCGTGTCCTCCGCGGGTGGAGGTTGAAGGGCGACCACAGGAGGGTTAGCCACGGTTCCTCCAAAGAGGGGCGAGGGCTTTAGGCAGTGGGGGACAATGGCTTCAAAGGAGGGGGAGGGGTGTATGGCTGCTGGATTGTTGCGGTTACCCGGGGGGCAGGAGAGGGGGGCAGGCAAGGGGAGGGGAGGTTTGGGGAAGGGGAGGGGGAGTAGGGATGCGGAGGTGCCGAAGGAGCGTTGTGTGTCCGGGGAGAGGAAGGCTGTGAGTGGGGAGGGGGCGCGGCAAGAGGAAGCGGCAATTGCAAAGTGAAAGGGCCAAAGAACCGCGAAGATTCTCCCGAGCGACTTCAACGCCTCGGCCTGCAGCGCGCCTGGAGCGTCTCCGGTGCTGAGCAGGGATGCGGAGGGTCCCACCTGGATGGGCGATCGGGCGAGCGCATGAAAGCCAGCCGCCATCAGCAACAGCAGCAGGGGTCTTCTCCTGCCCCTTACCCCCCAGAGACAAGCAGGCTCTCTGCTTACCGACCGACCTGTCTCAACATCGCAGCTCCTGCTTTCCTTCGCTCAGCCCGACGGTCCCCAAAGTCCGGCAGCTCCGAGGCCTCTTGCCTCCCCTGATATTCCAGCCCCTTCCCACATGGGGCGCCCTTCCTCCCTTCGGCCCAAGGGTTCAAGCCCCGAGGCTCCCTCTGCCGCCCCCCCGAAGGACTCGGCAGCCCCGCAGAGGCTCAGCTCACAGCTCCACGCCGTTCGCGCTCAGAGCCGCCGGATCTCCATCCCGACCGGCCCTTGAAAGAGCTCCGCCGCCCCAGGAGCCTCTTCCTTCCTTCCGCCTGTCCATCTTCTCCGCCTGGTTGTCCCGCTGGATCCCTTTGCCTCCACCTGCCCCCGGAGCTCCGTCTTCCCGGGCCTGATGGAGGCTCTTCAGGGGGAGTTTGGGCTGGTGGTTGAGGTTTTGCTCTGCTATGTAAGGGCTGCGTAAGAGGAGGACGTCACAGAGAGGCTCCAGGCGCTTTTGGGGCAGCTGATCAGGGAGGAAAAATCCCTGGATGGGAAAGATGGGGGGGGGCAGGTGGGGTTGGGGGAGAAATGACTACATGCCCAGAAGCTTCTCCTTGATTTGAGCTCTGAAGGTTTGAGTCGGTCAGGCTGAGACTTCTCCAGTTAAACCAATGAAACCCAGTCAGTCTAATTCAACAACCAAGGCAAACTCCCGAGGAGCCTCCATCGCTCCCGGCCAGATCGAGGTCCTTGGCGCCGTTGCAGAGAAAGGGATCCAGTGGGAGAAGCAGCCGGAGAAGATGGACAGGAGGCAGGAAGAGTCTCCTTGGACGGCGGAGCTGAAGGGCCACCAGGAAGGGCTGCTCTGCGCCTCCCCAGATGCCTTCGGGCCCTTCAGCTCGGCTGGCGGAGTCCGCGAACGGCGGGGCTGAAGTCCAAAGGGCGACGGGGGAAGCGGAGCCTCTCCGGGGCTGCCGAGGCCTTGGGCTGCGGGGGAGCCGGGGGGGGGGCTGAAGTTGAACCCTTGGGCCAATGGGGAGGAAGAGCGCCCCCAGTGGGAAGGGCGAGACTGGCGGGTGGGCTGGGAGCTGTCATAATAGGGAGAGTTTGGAAACTGGGAGGCAGAGCGAAAGGAAAGGAGCTGAGAAGGGTTGGTGGGTAAGGAAGGAGACGGCCTACTTTTCCTGGGGGGAAACAGGCTTCCCTGCCGGCTGGCTTTTCCGCAGCGCTCGCCCTGGTCGCCCCTCCAGAGGAGACCCTCAGCAGCCCTGCTTACACCGGAGACGCTCCGGGCAGCTCCCCTCTCGCCCTGCCCAAACAGACAGCTGTCACTCAAGCCCCTCGCCTGCCCGGAACCAGCCACGACCAGCAACACGCGACCCTCCATCCCGGTCTTGCGATCCTGGCCCCGCACTGCCCAAAGCCCCCGGCCCTCTTTGGAGAGGAGCCACTGGACGCTGCCCCCAGGCGCCCCTTCAACTTCTCCCCCGCGGAGGAAACGCCACGCTCTGCCCCCAATCAACTGCCCCTTCCTCCTTCCAGTAAGTCTCACAATCCACGAGTGGAAAAACGCGCTTTCTTTTAACAACCTCATCAAACTGCAAGCAACGCCGCAAAGGGCCTCAAGGAAGCTCTTTAAGTAATGGAGAGGGAGGCGGGACTACTGTGGAAGAGGGGGAGGGGCAGCTGGATCTCCCAGAGGACAATATTGGAAGGGGAGGACCTGGAGGCTTCCACCCCCTCTGGCTTGGGGAGACGGGCAGGAACCCTCAGAGAAAGGGGGTCCTGCAAGCACTCGGGCCCCGTCCTGTTCCTGTCCCTCCAAGCAATGGGGGGCTCCTTCCTCTCCCTCCGGACCCTCGCAGACTCCGGGCACTGGAGGATCGTCTGAATGGCCTTTCTTGACCCACCAGGCCTGGGAATGGAGGGCTGCGTGTGGGGTGTGTGTGTGTGTGTGAATGAGGGATTGGGGTCTTCCTGCTGCTTTTGGATACCTCCCTGATACCATAAAGCCAAGGTCACGCGATCCTGTGCTGCAGCCGCTTCTCCCGAATTGACTCACCCGATGGTTGCATCTGCCGCTGGGACTAAGGAGGAGCCGCGAGGGTCCCTGGTCAGCCAGGCGAGGCTATTCCGGAGCTCCCGAAGGGACCGGAGGCGGGGAAGGTCTGGAAGGGGAGGAACGGGGCCCACCTGAACCTGGAGAAAAGGGACAATCCGGCCCACCTGGGTCTGGAGGGGGCTCATCCTTTACTCTTCCGGGCAAGGCGGAGGGAATCCCTCCCCCTTCTCCAGAGCTTGCTGTCTACAGTTGGGGGAGAGAAGAAGGGCCGAGCCTCCTCCAACAGCCCCCCCACCTACAACTTCCACATAAGGAGAAAATGGGAGGGGGTGTCCGAGAGCCCCCTCGGACTGTTCCTTCAGCCCAAGGAACAGTTGGCCAAGTGGCAGAAAGGACTCAGCGCCCTTCGGCTGCCCTTCCACGGACTTCTCGTGCGGGCAGCTGCCAGGCAGAAGGATCGCCGCCCTCGGAGTGCCGGATTGGAAAAAGATGGGGAGGGATTTATGGGGGAAGAAGGAAGCCAGGCCGTCCTTGGAGATCGGGGAAGGAGAGAGCTCAAATCTGCAGCGGCGTTCAAAGCACCGCGGACGCAGGCAAAAAAGGGCAGGGGATTTGACACCTGCCCCCCCCAGAGAAGGTGAGGGAAGCGACCCTGGCCTCCATCCCCGCAACCCAGATGAGAGGAAGCCCCTCCAGGCGCTCCTGGGTCCGCTCTCGCCCGCTGCGCCTGAGGAGGGCATCCGCAGGGCAGGGCAGCGGGAGGGGAGGCGGCTCAGGCACACCACCTGCCGGGGGCGGCCCTGCCCGACCTGGGCGTGGTGCGAGGAGGCAGGGCAGGACAGGGTCTTGAGTGACAGCTGTCTGTTTGGGGGAGGGGAGAAGGAAGGCGCAGCTGCAGAAGGAGCCTTTTGTGTTGGGGGGGTGGGCGAGGAGTGCCTGGGGAGGGGGAGGGAAGCAAAGCTAGCTGAGGGACTTTGCCCTAAATACTGAAGATTTATTTTTATTTATTTATTTATTTGTCACAACAGTATATATAAGCATAAGTATGAAATAACTATAAGAAATTGGATACAACCAAAGGGAACATTAGGACAGGAAAGGGAGGCACGCTGGTGCTCTTATGCACGCCCCTTACAGACCTCTTAGGAATGGGGTGAGGTCAACTGTAGAGAGTCTTTGGTTAAAGCTTTGGGGATTTTGGGAAGAGACCACAGAGTCAGGTAGTGCATTCCAGGCATTAACAACTCTGTTACTGAAGTCATATTTTCTGCAATCAAGATTGGAGCAATTCACATTAAGCTTCAATCTATTGTGTGCTCGTGTATTGTTGCAATTGAAGCTGAAGTAGTCTTCGACAGGAAGGACATTGTAACAGACGATTCTGTGAGTTAAACTCAGGTCATGTCGAAGGCGGAGTTCTAAATTTTCTAAACCCAGGATTTCAAGTCTGGTGGCATAAGGTATTTTATTGTATTCAGAGGAATGCAGAACTCTTCTTGTAAAATATTTCTGGACATGTATTGATGTCCGAAATGTGGTATGGGTTCCAGACAGTCGAGCTGCATTCAAGAATTGGACTAGCAAATGTTTTATAAGATCTGGTTAGTAGTGTAGTGTTTCTGGAGAAGTAGCTATGCAAGATTAGGTTTACAACTCTTAAAGCCTGTTTTGCAATGTAGTTGCAGTGGGCTTTGGCACTTAGATCATTGGATATGAAAACTCCAAGGATGATGGACCGGACAATATCTCTCCTTCCCAGCTGCCCCGTCTGCCTCCAATGTCCCACCTCACAGAATAAATCTCCAAGGAAATTAAGGGAAGACTGTCAGTTTTATGAGAGGAGTGGGCTCGAGGATCCAGGATGGAAAACAGAGGGAGGGGAGAGGATGGATTGAGAGGGAGCTGAGTGATCCACTGGATCCCTTTAATCTTGGAGAGAGAAATTGAAAGGTCCTCTCTAGGGTCTGCAACAAACCACTGCAGCCTTCATAATTTATTTATTTTTATTTATTTTATTTATTTGTCAAGTGTATATAAGATAACCGATATAAGTATAAGCATGATTATGAATACAGGAAAGGGATACAAATAAATGGGAACAGTAGGACAGAGGCGGCAGGCACGTTGGTGCGCTAACAACAACAACAACAACAACAGAGTTGGAAGGGACCTTGGAGGCCTTCTAGTCCAACCCCCTGCCCAGGCAGGAAACCTTACACCACTTCAGTCAAATGGTTATCCAACATCTTCTTAAAAACTTCCAGTCTTGGAGCATTCACAACTTCTGGTGGCAAGTTGTTCCATTCCATTGATTCATTGTACTGTCAGGAAATTTCTCCTTAGTTCTAAGTTGCTTCTCTCCTTGATTAGTTTCCACCCACTGCTTCTTGTCCTGCCTTCAGGTGCTTTGGAGAATAGTTTGACTCCCTCTTCTTTGTGGCAACCCCTGAGATATTGGAACACTGCTATCATGTCTCCCTTAGTCCTTCTTTTCATTAAACTAGACATACCCAGTTCCTGCAATTGTTCTTCATATCTTTTAGCCTCCAGTCCCCTAATCATCTTTGCTGCTCTTGTCTGCACTCTTTCTAGAATCTCCACATCCTTTTTAGATTGTGGTGACCAAAACTGAATGCAATATTCCAAGTGTGGCCTTACCAAGGCCTATAAAGTGGCATTAACACTTCACGTGATCTTGATTCTATCCCTCTCTTTATGCAGCACAGAACTGTGTTGGCTTTTCTGGCAGCTGCTGCACATGGCTGGCTCATATCCAAATGGTTGTCCACTAGGACTCCTATGCATGCCCCTTACAGACCTCTTAGGAATGGGGTGAGCTCAACAGTAGACAGTCTAAGGTTAAAGTTTTGGGGGTTTGGGGATGTAACCACAGAGTCAGGTAGTGGATTCCAGGCATTGACCTCTCGGTTGCTGAAGTCGTATTTTCTGCAATCGAGTTTGAAGCGGTTAACCTGAAGTTTGTATCTATTGTGTGTTCGTGTATTATTGCGGTTGAAGCTGAAGTCGTCATTGACAGGTGGGACGTTGGAGCAGATAATTTTGTGTCCTACGCTTAGGTCAGACCGAAGTTCTAGGTTGTCCAAGCCCAACATTTCAAGCCTGGTGGCAGAAGGGATTCTGTTGAGAGCAGAGGAGTGGAGGACTCTTCTCGTGAAATACCTCTGGACTCCCTCAATTGTCTTAAAGTCCGATATACAATGTGGGTTCCAGGCAGATGAGCTGTATTCGAAAACTGGTCTAGCAAAGGGTTTGTATGCCCTCGTTTGCAGTACAATATTAATTAATATCATTAATTGTGTAATATAATATAATTAATATTGTATATAATAATATTCCAATATTAGCACTTTGAGGAACATTCTGTGGGCTCAGTTCCCCTGGGAGCCTCGGGGGGCCTTCCCTCCATCTTTCACCCCCTCCCCCCATTTCCGCTTTTTATTCCACAGACTTTGCCTGAGACCTCTCAGGATCTCTCTGTTAGCGGGTGTGACCCTCCCTATTGAAAGGAAGGTCCAGAGTTGCTGGAGGGGGCACCCCTGGCATCTCCCCAGAGCGGGTTCAAAGATGATGACATCGCAGCACGTGTCATAGAACCTTGGCTGGGCTGTCCTGGCTCATTCTCAACGGCTTTCTCTAAAAATGGCTGGCAATTTCCTTCACAGGATGAAGAAAAAGCTTATTCAAAGAAACAGAGGTAGGAGAGAATTAAAAACAACAGATTTACTAACTATTTAACTTTAGCAGCAAGTGTAAAGAGTTTAGATGCCAGAAATATCAGCTGGCACCTAATATTTGGGAATAAAAAACAAAGCTGCTGCTGTGAAACTGAACAACTTTCTTCATAATCAATAAGTTTGTGATTTTAAAGAAGTCTATTTTTTTTCCAGTGGTTCCTGAAGAACAGCCGGTCCTTTGGGGAAACACTGAGGTATGTAATATTTATTTTATTTTATTTTATTTTATTTTATTATTTGTCACTAAGTAGAAGGAAACAGTATCAGTAGAGAGAAAGACCTTCAGGGTGCCTGAATTAACTGGGCTGGAGGGTTTTCCCTGTGCTCAGGCCCAGCATCCTCAGGGTCTCCTTTGCTTTTCAGCAGAAGACTTCAAGAGCCGGCCATTTGCCGCCCATCTGGCAAAGACCTCCCCCTCAGCGGTCCTTTACCACCTGCCCCCCTAAGGTAAGCAATCGAACTCTTCTGGGGAAAGTTTTGAGTGTCCATGACTAATACATACATACATACATACATACATACATGTATGTATATTCCATGGCTGCTATTTTAACTTTTCCAGACTCCAGCAACATCAGGGGGGCGACCGCTGAGGAGCATTAAGCAGAAAAATGTCATCATGTAAGTCTATATTTTATCTAATATATATATGTGTGTGTGTGTGTGTGTGTATTTTATTATTTATTATGTGGAGACTCTAGAAAGAGTGCAGAGAAGAGCAACCAAGAGGATTAGGGACTGAGGCTAAAACATATGAAACTGGGCATGTCTAGTTTCATGAAGAGAAGGACGAGGGAGACAGGACAGCCGTGTCCTCAGGGGCTGCCACCAACAAGAGGGAATCTCTTCTCCAAAGCACCTGAGGGGAGGACAAGAAGCAATGGGTGGAAACTCATCAAGGAGAGAAGCAACTTAGAGCTAAGGAGAAATTTCCTGACAGTTAGTACAATGAATCAGTGGAACAACTTGCCTCCAGAAGTTGTGAATGCTCCAACACTGGAAGTGTTTAAGAAGAGGTTGGATAACCATTTGTCTGAAATTGTGTAGGGTTTTCTGCTTGAGCAAGGGGTTGGAGTAGAAGACCTCCAAGGTCCCTTCCAACTCTGTTGTTGTTGTTGTTATTGTATACATTTTTCAGACTGGGGAGGGGGTCTTCTCCTGTGCCCAGCTCTCTTCCGGTCCCCTCCCAGGTCCCCAATTGGATTCAGAGCCCGGATCATTCCTTTGATCTTCTTCTAGTGCAGCCATTGTTGTCTTTTGTTTTGGAGGCCTGCTTTGGGTCCTTGTGGCACCGAAAGGGGAAATTCCTCTTCATCTTCAGCATTTTAGCAGAGGCAGGAAGGTTTTGTGCCGAAATTGACTGATCCTTGGATCTGTTCATAATTCCCTCCGCCTTGGCTGGAGCCCCGGTTCCAGCTGAAGAAAAGCAGCCCCAGAGCATGAGGTTGCCTCCTCCATTCTTCCCTGGGAGCCTGGTGATTTTGAGGGTTTTTAAGATTTGGAGACCAAGGCTTTTGCTGTAAGAGGCTGATGGCCAAATATGGCTTTTTCAGGCTGCTGCCTCTGTCCGCAAAACTCGGCTCTTGCTTGGTGTCGAAACCGATAAGTCACCGGACACAAGGTGTGATACAAAATGATCCTTTTCTTTTGGTCCCAAGATATAAGGACCTGGTTCGAAATGCTAACCCAGGGCCTTGAGCAAGGTCGAGCAAGCATTCTTATAGTCGAAGGGTGGTCCCAAACACCCCTTTGCCCTTCCCCTAAACGAGATTTCCACAATTTCCCTGTCTATTTATTTCCTACGACTGAACAGCCAAAATAGTCTATTAAATCCTATCTATAGATGCCATATGTGTACATACATATTACAGAGTATAGTGTGTGTAGGCACAGAAAAAGATACAATATCTGCTATATATACTGTATACACACACACACACACACACACACACACACACACACACACACCTCTTCTAAAACTATACACATTCAACCTCACTTACTACATTTGGAAAAACACACCCAGTTCTGCCACACGTTTAACTATAACTTCTGTGCATTTAGAAGATTACACACACCTTCAGATGTTCTTCCCTAACTTGCACATGACTGTTAGAGCCAGGAGAGATCATGGATTGAGTAAAATGTGGTGAAACTCACTTAACAACGCTCTTGCTTAGCAACCAAAATTTTGGACTCAATTCTGGTCATAAGTCAAGGACTATCTTTGCCTTCCTCTGCATGGTAGCCTTGTCCTAATAAACTCCTTCTCCTTTCTGGCAATTTTCCTCTCTGTGAAAGGCCCCAAAATAATCCAGATGATGTAAGGTTTCCTGCTGGAGCAGGGGGTTGGACTAGATAGCCTCTAAGGTCCCTTCCAGCCCTAGATTGCTGTCCCTGTTTCAAAGCGACTTCTGAAGCCACGTCTAGTGCCAGGGTTTGTGGTCCTTCCTTCCTCTTCTCTTTCTCTCTCTCTCTCTATCTGTTTCTCTCTATCCCTTCTTCTTTCTTTCTTTCTCTCTTTCTCTCTGCCTCTTTTTGTCTTTCTTTCTCTTTTTCTTTCTTTCTCTCTTTCTTTCTTCCTTCCTCTTTCTTCCTTTTCTTTCTTTGTCTCTCTTTTCTCTCTCCCTTCCTCTTTCTTTCTTTCTTTCTTTCTTTCTTTCTTTCCTTCCTTCCTTTCTCTTCGTTTCTCTCTCTCTTTTCTCTCTCTCCTCCTTCTTTCCTTCTTTCTCTTTCCTTCTTTCTCTTTCTTTCTTTCTCTTTCTTTCTTTGTCTCTTTCTCTCTTTTTCTATTCCTCTCTCTCCCTCTTTCTTTCTTTCTTTCCTTCCTTCCTTCCTTCCTTCCTTTTTCTTTGTTTCTCTCTCTCTTTTCTCTCTCCCTCCTTCTTTCTTCCTTCCTCTTTCTTCCTTTTCTTTCTTTGTCTCTCTGTCTTTCTCTCTCTTTTCTCTCTCCCTTCCTTTCTTTCTTTCTTTCTTTCTTTCTTTCTTTCTTTCTTTCTTTCTTTCTTTCTTTCCTTCCTTCCATCCTTCCTTTTTCTTTGTTTCTCTCTCTCTTTTCTCTCTCCCTCCTTCTTTCCTTCTTTCTCTTTCCTTCTTTCTCTTTCTTTTTCTTTCTTTCTTTCTTTCTTTTTTTTTCTTTTTTCTTTCTCTCTCTCCCTTCCTTTCCTTCCTTCCTTCCTCCTTCCTTCCTTCCTTCCATCCTTCCTTCCTTTCTCTTTGTTTCTCTCTCTTTTCTCTCTCCTCCTTCTTTCCTTCTTTCTCTTTCTTTGTCGCTTTCTCTCTTTTCTATTCCTCTCTCTCCTTCTTTCTTTCTTTCTTTCTTTCTTTCTTTCTTTCTTTCTTTTTTTTTTTTTCTTTCTCTCTCTCCCTTCCTTCTTTCCTTCCTTCCTTCCTTTTTCTTTTCTTTCTCTTTGTTTCTCTCTCTCTCTTTTCTCTCTCCCTCCTTCTTTCCTTCTTTCTCTTTCTTTCTTTGTCTCTTTTTCTATTTCTCTCCCTCCCTCCCTCCCCTTCCTCCTGAAATGCCAGCAAAAGCCACCACTTTGCTCCTAAAGTGGTCTAGGTCAGGGTTCTCCAACAGGGGTGAAATGTAAAGTTTGTTACTACCTGTTCTGTGGGAGTGGCTTGGTGGGTGTAGCCAACTTTTTTTTTTTACTTTTAAAAGCATTTTTTTGGCCAAAGAGTAAAAAAAAAGTAAAAAAAAGAAAACCCTCTGAGCAGGCGGAGGGCCCACAGAGTGTAAGTGAGGAGGGACTGGGTGGAGGGGGGTGGGGCAAGCGAGCGGAACCTGTTTGGGGGCGTGGCCAGCCAGCAATTGCTAACGGTTCTCTGAACTAGCCGAAATTACCGCTACCGGTCCTCCCGAACCGGTAGCAACCCAGCCCTGCAAAAACACTCCGCGAGAACTCTGGTTTCCTATCAGAGGAGCTTTGCAGACCAAAAAGGGGTCTGGGAGGACTCCAGGGCTCCCTGCAGTGAGTAAGGGCTCCTCCTTCCACCGGCTTTCCTGCCAGAGTTTTCAGAGGCAGAAGCGTCTGGGAGGCCCTCTGCTTGCTTCCAGAGGTCAGGGCCCTGTTTCCAGTCGTTTTAATGGTAAGAAAGACCCAGCGGAAGCCATCGTGACAGGTATCTCTCTGCCTATGAGAGGAACGGGAACTCCTTCCCTCCCAGGAGCAGCTGAAGGCAGGGAATCCACCTCCAACTCCTCCTGCCCAGACTGCAGACATACCCCTTGGAAGAGGCCCCTCCTTTCCCAGGGCTTTGCTCAGGGACCTCCCAGCTGGTTGCCCAACTTGAACCCTCTCGTTCCCTTTCCACCCACACTCTCCCTCTTCCCTCCCGGAAGGTCCTGACCTCCTGGACTTTCCAGGCTCTGTTGGTAGGACAGATTTTTCTGTGGCAGGAAAGGCCCCGAGGAAGCCAGCTCCAGCTGGGATCAGGAGAAGGGTCCTCTCACTCACTCACAGAAGGAGACCCACATTTCCCAGGCTTTTCTGGGCTATTCCATGGAAATATAGAGGTCCTCGCCTTCTTTCCAAGCAGCCTTTGAGCTCAGAACTCCAAACCCCTTTAAAACTCTTGTTCCAAACGGCCAAGGTCTGGGACAAATCCATCCGCAGAGACAAGGGGTCTGTGCCAGGAAGGGAGGCTTACCTGGGCCAGATCCCTTGGTCAGGTGAGCTTGAAGTCCCATCACGGGGAGCCAAACTGATGGAAGAAATCTCCATCTGGTTCAGTTCCAAGCTGGGAGAAAGAGCCTGGAAACATGGAGGCTGATTGGAAAGGTAGTTTATTGATGGACAGCACGACGTGGCTTTGAAGTCCTGGGCAGCCGAACATATGGAGTGGAGAGTCAGGGGTGTTTATACCTTCTCTTGGGCTTTGAACCTGAGCTTGCTGTTCCTGTGCAAGAACATGTCTTCTACTGGCTGTTGTCAGACTCCCATGGAGTCATGTGCAAATCCTCGGATTTTGTCTGAGACAGGTTTGGTTGAAGCTTGGGCTGATGCAATGCTCTCAGGAGATTTTGCAATGCAGGGAGCTCTGCTCTTAGATAATCCTATGATGTCCTGGAGGGTCATGTCTTCATCCCATCACCCTGGTGCTGAAGGTCTTTGTCTTGTAGGTAGGATGGCCCAGTCTCTCTCAATGGGCACCAAATATCTGCTGGGCCTGAGTTTCTGCCTCCCTTAAGATTTCTATTTCTCTTTTAAGGGAAATATAATATTCTGCCTTTTTAATATTTCATTCTTCTGGGAGGGAGTGGCTTCCCACAATGGTTAAAGCATTGTTTCCTGTAAGGAGAGATTTCTGATTGTTGCAGTAGTAATAGCAACACTGAATTTGTGCACACACACAAGCATAAAAGTATTTTTAAAATATTTTTCAATTTGGTGATTCTAGTAAAAAAAATATATATCAAGGGACTAATTTCTCTCTGGTCCTTGTATTTACAGCAAAACTCCGAACGAGGAGCTCCTGACAAAATCTTCCCAGCTTGTCAAGACCAACGCAGAACTCTGCAGGGAGCTGGAGGAGAGACAGAGGAGGTGAGAAAATGCCAGGTAGTTTTAGGGAGTTTTCATTTTAAACAGGTTGGATGGTTGGAGTAAAAACCTGAGGGGGCTCATTTCACTCTTGTCTTCCTCTTTTACAGAATTGAGGAACTGGAGATAAAGCTGGAGGTTGAAAGATCGGAGTATAAGAGCCTCCTCTGCAGGGTTCTGCAGCAAGCTGGGGAGAAGCAGGAGCTCCTCGCGGAGAATAAAAAACTCCAGGAACAACTGGCAAGGTGAGAAATATTAAGAAGGGAATCCTGACATTCATTCAAACTCATCATCCATCCGTCCATCCCTCCCTCCCTCCCTCCCTCCCTCCCTCCCTCCATCTATCTATCTATCTATGTATCATGAGAGGGCTAATTTCTGCTTTTCATAATTTACAGAAATTCCATCTTATTTGGAGACATGGCGAAGGAAAGAGGGCAGCTAAAGGAGGAAATTAAGAAGCTGCAGGCCAACAACCTGAAGTTGAGCGAGGAAAAGGCCCTCATCCTCAGGAACTTCAGGGAGAGGCTGAGGAGGTGAGAAACTCTTAGACAGAAGCCCTGAGTAAGGGAGGGAGAGGACCCGGATTTCTGCAAGCAGCTTAGAACTGACTTGCTCAAGAAATGAGATCTCCTCTAGCAACTCCTGGAATCAAGAATTGGACTCAGGGATCGATGGCAAAGGCCCACATTTCCTGACCCCTATTTAGATTCCCAACTGTATTTCTTTCATCAGCCTTTCTAAGCTCCCCTGAGAGGAAAACCCTGATTCCAGGATGAAGACCCTCCCCTAGAAGGGAGGGAGGACGAGAGGACCCTTAGAATGGGGAGGCCCCCTTGGACCCCTTCCTAAGGACTCTCCCCTTCTCCTCCTTCCAGAGCCAGAGACTGAAGGGGCTGCAAGATCAGGAGGAGGACTCGGAAAAGCTCCCGAGGATCCACCATGGCCGGAAAGATCTGCCTGCCGGGAGCTACAAGTCAAGGGAGCCTCCTCCTCCTTCCCTCTTCCTCCCCTCCCTCCCTCCCTCCTCCTCCCCTCCCTTCTTCCTAACCTCCCTCCTTTCTCCATCCCTCCTTCTCCCTCCCTTTCCCCTCCCTCCTCTCCCCTCCCTTCTTCCTAACCTCCTCTCCCTTCTCCTCCTCCTCCCCTCCCTCCTTCCCTCCCTCTCCCCTTCCCCCCTCCTCCCACCCCTCCCTTCTTCCTCTCCCACCCCTCCTCCCTCTCCCCTCCCCTCCTCCCCTCCTCTTCCTTTCCCTTACTCCCTCCTCTACTTCTCCTCTTCATCATTTCCTTCTTTCTCTACTTCTCCTCTTCCTCCTCCTCCTACTCTTCCTCCTCCTCTTTCTCCCCTCTTCCTTTCCCTTCTTCCTCTTCTCCTCCTCCTCATCCTTTCCCCTTCTTTTCTCTACTTGCTCTTCTCTTCCTCCACCCTCCTACTAATCTTCCTCCTCCACTTCCTCCCCCTCCTCTTCCTTTCTCCTTACTCACCTCCTCCTCCTCATCCTTTCCCTTCTTTTCTCTTCTTCTCCTCTTCGTGCCCTCCTCCTCCTCCTCTTCCTCCTCCCTTCCTCCTCCTCTTCCTCCTCCTCTTTTACATCTCCTCCTCTTCCTCCTTCCTCCTCCTCCTCTTCCTCTTCCTCCCCTCTTCTGCCTTTCCCTTCTTTTTTACTTCTTCTCTTCCTCCTCCGCTCCTACTACTTCCTCTTCCTCCCCATTCTTCCTTCGCTTTCCTCCTCTTCCTTATCCTTTCCCTTCTTTTCTCTACTTCTCCGCCTCATCCTTTCCCTTCTTTTCTACTTCTCCTCTTCCTCCTCCTCTTTTTCCTCCTCTTCCTCCTTCCTCCTACTCTTCCTCTTCCTCCCTCTTCTTCCTTTCTCCTTCTTCCCCTACTCTACTTCTCTTCTTCATTCTTTCCCCTTCTTTTCTCTACTTCTTCTCCTCTTCCTCCTCCTCTTTTACATTTCCTCCTCTTCCTCCTTCCCCCCTTCTTCTCTTTCTCTTCCTCCCCCCCTTCTTCCTTTCTCCTTCTTCCCCTACTCTACTTCTCCTCTTCATTCTTTCCCCTTCTTTTCTCTACTTCTTCTCCTCTTCCTCTCCTCCTCCTCTTCCTCCTCTTCTACTTCTCCTCCTGTTCCTCCGCCCTCCCCTCCTCCTCCTCTCCTCCCTTCTCCCTCCCCCCCTCCCTCCCTCCTCCCCTCCCCCCTCCTCCTCCTCCTGCCCCTTCTTTCCTCCCCATCCCACTCCTCCTCCTGCCCCTTCTTTCCTCCCCATCCCTCCTCCTCCTCCCTTTCCCATATCCTCTTCCCTCCTCCTGCCTCTCTCTCCCATCCCACCTCCTCCTCCCTCCTTTCCCACCCCATCCCTTCCCCATCACCAAGGAGAAAGAAGTCTCTGTCTCAGCCACATCCAGCCATCCCTGAAAAGGCCTTCAACATCATGGTCCCCTCGCTCAACTTCAGTAGGGTCTGCAAGCCATAGGAGACCCTTCTGCCCTCTTTCCTTCTGCCTTGTAAATATTGTAAATACTGTATTGTAAATATTATTACTGTTTTTATTCTGCTTGTTATTAATAAAGTTTTAATTTTTATCCTTATCGTTATTGTCATTGTTGTTTCATTCGTTCATATTTATCTGGCCACGAAAGGGGATTCAGAATAATTCAATCTTTGAAATAGAACTATCATAAAAGGAAGAATATTTTTTTAATGTGAGAAACATTTACAAATTCTTAAAAAAACTCATTTGTTTCTATAAGGATCAGGAATTGTGTATCAATGAGCGGTTATAAAAATATGGAACTGGCCTTTGCAGGGGCCACTACAACCGTTTCAATCACTTCTTTAAACAAAAGTTAGTATTCAAGTGATGAATTCAAAGGATTCTTACAAGGTGGAATATCCAGGAGTTTTCCTGATTCAAAAGGAGAGAAACTAAGCTTCAACTAAAAAGGAAAAGCTTGAATTGTTTGGCTTGTTTTTGTTTGCCAATTTTTTTTAATTTTTTTTACAAGCATAATAAAAAAAATCATTGTGAACAAATTATTGGTCAGGTACATCTTTAAACATATCAAGTTTCACCTACGTTATAATCTAATACAATGTATTTTCCTTCTTTAAATTCAATTATTTATTTGCACACAATCTGATTATAGAAATAAATCAAATTCAACCCATTCAGGAAAATATTTAAATGAAGTCTAGTCCCCGTGCTTAATTCCCTTTAACATCATTTATAAATTCTATTTACGTTTTAAAATTTCACCACTCTCAGCTTTATATCTACATTACTAATCAGAGGTCATCCTATCTAAAATCTCTTTCTTAATACTACCCAGAGATCACATAGACAATTTCATTCTTCCCTTCGCCTTCCTCTGCCTCTAAATCAATAACATATATTTAAAGTTTTCCATCTAATCCATTTTAATATCAAACAGAAAATTTAACATTTGCAAGGGCAGTCACTAATTATTTCCCCCAATTATTTCCCCAAAATATTAACTGTTTCCTTAGAAGTTTTATCAAATCCTTTCATTACCTTACTTAATTATAAGAACAAAAAGAAAAATTCTTCCTCAGTATAATAACACTCATTTCCCTCTTATTTCAATTTATTCTAGTATTTTTCTCTCCATTTCCCAAAACCTCAATTATTTTTATCATAGGTGTCACATATATTTTAATATAAATATTAACGTTTTCTAAAATGAATCTCTTAACATAACTCTAAAAGCAGCCATTAGTTCCTTTCAAAAAAAAAATGGCATGCGTTTACATCAACAGCACCTTCTCCGTGGGAATAGTCCACTATTCCATTCTTCCTTACCTTCTTTGCCTCTGAGTTCTTCTTAAATCAATAATCCAAAGACACCATCTAGAAATCTCTTCTAAAACTGTTGTGTGGTCTCAACGACACCAATCCCCATGGGAATAGTCACAAGAAAGCTATTGGACTCTTACGGTTTTCCTCTGCCTCTAATGATAAAAGCAGCCATAAGTTCCTTCCCAAAAAAATGTTGTGTGGCCACACCCACAGAACTTTCTCCATGGGGAAGTCTACTATTCCATTCTTACAACTTTCTTTGCCTCTGGATTTTTGTTTAAACAAGGAATTCAATTTCCATAATTCAAAGACACGCCATCTGAAACTCTCTTCTAAAACTGATTGTGTAGTCCCAGCAACCAATCCTCTAGCTGTCTTTCTCTGCCTCTAGATGTCTTTTTGAAACAGTTACTGCTCACAGATGATAAGTAGCCATTTTGATGACAAAGATCCTTTCTTCTCAAATGCTTTAGTACGTGGAGGTCAATTTTCCAGGATTTTCCCTTAGTTATATCTTCCAGATTCTTATGTCCTACTGGTATCTTTAGTATTCCATAAATTTAAAACAGAGGGATTTGAGATATTCACATAAAAAACAATTCAATAGCTTCTTTTACTTTTTTCTCCTATACCTTTAATTTCCAATATAATCCATTAAAACTTCCAAGAGTCTCCAAACCATTATTTAGTTGGAAAAAGTTTATTTTTCTTTTCTTTATTTAAATGGGGCTCTGCTTCCATCCAAGCCCTATCTTCTCTCTTTCACTTCCTGAATGTGTATTCTCCAAATTGACTTTCACTTTCACTTGTTATTCAATTAGCCGCCAATCTACAAGTCCTCCCCGAGGCTTGTGCCTCTTTTGAATTCTTATTGTTTCTTCTTGAGATCATCACTCACCCGACTTCAACAATTTGTTTCTTGATGGTTCTTCCTCCTGCCCACTCTTGTAGCCGCCGCGATCCGGAGCTATGGGGAGTTTGCCAACTCCCAGTTCGCTCCGGCGGCTCCCCCATTCTTCGCTGCCCCTTCGAGGCAGCTATGGTCCGATCCGAAGTTCAGATGGACCCTCTGGGCGGGGGGATATCAGCGCAAAGCCCGGGACCGTCTTGCCCGCAACACTGGCCACGCCCCTTCTGGGACATTGACTTCTGCTGTCCTTCAACATGGTCTCTTGTCTTCAGAGACTGCTGGGGAAGGTCTCCCAGAGCTATGGAGAGTCTATTCTATTCTATTCTATTCTATTCTATTCTATTCTATTCTAGAATAGGATAGAATAGAATAGAATAGAATAGAATAGAATAGAATAGAATAGATTAGAATAGAATAGAATAGAATTTTATTGGCCAAGTGTGATTGGACACACAAGGAATTTGTCTTGGTGCATATGCTCTCAGTGTACATAAAAGAAAAGATACGTTCATCAAGGTACAACATTTACAACACAAATGATGGTCAATATATCAATATAAATCATAAGGATTGCCAGCAACAAAGTTACAGTCATACAGTCATAAGTGGGAGGAGATGGGTGATGGGAACGATGAGAAGATTAATAGTAGTGCAGATTTAGTAAATAGTTTGACATTGTTGAGGGAATTATTTGTTTAGCAGAGTGATGGCCTTCGGGAAAAAACTGTCCTTGTGTCTAGTTGTTCTGTTGTGCAGTGCTCTATAGCGTCGTTTTGAGGGTAGGAATTGAAACAGTTTATGTCCAGGATGCAAGGGGTCTGTAAATATTTTCATGGCCCTCTTCTTGATTCGTGCAGTATACAGGTCCTCAATGGAAGGCAGGTTGGTAGCAATTATTTTTTCTGCAGTTCTAATGATCCTCTGAAGTCTGTGTCTGTCTTGTTGGGTTGCAGAACCGAACCAGACAGTTATAGAGGTGCAAATGACGGACTCAATAATTCCTCTGTAGAACTGGATCAGCAGCTCCTTGGGCAGTTTGAGCTTTCTGAGTTGGTGCACAAAGAACATTCTTTGTTGTCCTTTTTTGATGATGTTTTTGATGTTAGCTGTCCATTTTAGATCTTGCGATATGATAGAACCTAGAAATTTAAAGGTTTCTACTGTTGATACTGTATTGTCTAGTATTGTGAGAGGTGGAAGTATGGAAGGGTTTCTCCTAAAGTCTACCACCATTTCTACAGTTTTGAGTGTGTTCAGTTCCAGATTGTTTTGGTTGCACCACAAGGCTAGTCGTTCTATTCTATTCTATTCTATTCTATTCTATTCTATTCTATTCTATTCTATTCTATTCTATTCTATTCTATTCTATTCTATTCTATCCTATCCAATGCTATCCTATCCTATCCTAGCCTCAGGCATAAAAACCAGCTGGATAACTATGGGCCAATCACTCTCAGCCCAGAATTCCAGGCTCAGGCAACAAGCTAGCAGGTCAATTCCGGTTTGTCAATCAATTCCTATTGCAACCAATGAGCAATCAACTCAGGGGTGAAATCCAGCAGGTTCTGACAGGTTCTGGAGAACCGGTAGCGGAAATTTTGAGTCGTTTGGAGAACTGGCAAATACCATCTCTGGCTGACTCCAGAGTGGGGTGGGAATGGGGATTTTGCAGTATCCTTCCCTGCCACGCCCACCAAGGCACGCTCCCACCAAGCCACCATGCCCACTAAGCAATGCCAGCAGAGCCAGTAGTAAAAATTTGAATTCCACCACTGAATCAACTGGGTACCAATCAGGAGTGGGTTCTAAATTTTTTTTACTACCGGTTCTGTGGGCGTGGTTTATTTTGTGGGCGTGGCTTGGCGGTCATGTGACTGGGTGAGAGTGGCTTGGTGGTCCGATGACTGAATGGGCGTGGCCAATAACAATAAATAATAAAAATAACAAACAAAGTATACAAAACAATAAGAGGGACCGAAAACCAACTTTCACACTTTACACACACACACACACCACAATACAACTGACTCACACACAATGTAAAAGTAGCTGCACCTCACCCAAAATGGCCCCTGCAACAAGCAGGAACTTCACACAGCCACAGAAAGCTCAAAAACCAACTTTCACACTTTACACACACACAACACAACACAACTGACTCACACACACACATACACACAAAATGGGAACATGGGCTCCTCCAGTAGAGAGCGTGTCCACCAAGGCCTCTGAAGGGCCAAGTGGATCCTGTTAGTTGTCAGGGAGGTTGTGGCCAAGTGTGAGATTGTGCAGGAGCTGGGGATTCTTACTGACCAACTGAATGGCAAAAATACACCCTAGTATATTAAAGTCACTAACTGAGAAACTCCATTACAAAAACTGTTCATATCATCATGAATAGAAACAAGAAAATCCTTTTTTTTTGTTCCAGATTTAACATAACATAACATAACATCAGAGTTGGAAGGGACCTTGGAGGCCTTCTAGTCCAACCCCCTGCCCAGGCAGGAAACCCTACACCATCTCAGTCAGATGGTTATCCAACATTTTCTTAAAAATTTCCAGTGTTGGAGCATTCACAACTTCTGCAGGCAAGTCGTTCCACTTATTAATTGTTCTGTCAGGAAATTTCTCCTTTGTTCTAAGTTGCTTCTTTCTTTGATCAGTTTCCACCCATTGCTTCTTGTTCTACCCTCAGGTGCTTTGGAGAACAGCCCGACTCCCTCTTCTTTGTGGCAGCCCCTAAGATATTGGAACACAGCTATCATGTCTCCCCTAGTCCTTCTTTTTATTAAACTAGACATACCCAGTTCCTGCAACTGTTCTTCATATGTTTTAGCCTCCAGTCCCCTAATCGTCTTTGTTGCACTTCTCTGCACTCTTTCTAGAGTCTCAACATCTTTTTTACATCGTGGCGACCAAAACTGGATGCAATATTCCAAGTGTGGCCCAAGGCATTATAAAGTGGTACTAGCACTTCACGTGATCTTGATTCTATCCTCTGTTTATGCAGCCCAGAACTGTGTTGGCTTTTTAACAGCTGCTGCACTGGCTCATATCTAAATGGTTGTCCACTAGGACTCCAAGATCCTCTCACAGGTACTACTATTGAGCAAGGTACCACATATACGGTACTGGTGCATTTTGTTTTTGGCCTAAATGTAGAACTTTACTTTTTCACTGTTGAATTTCATTTTGTTAGATAGCGCCAATGTTCAAGTCTGTCAAGATCTTTCTGTAACTTGAGCCTATCTTCTGAAGTGTTGGCTATTCCTGCCAGCTTGGTGTCATCTGCAAATTTGATGAGTTCCCTATCTATCCCCTCGTCCAAGTCATTGATGAAGATGTTGAAGAGTACTGGGCCTAAAACAGAGCCTTGGGGTACTCCACTGCATACTTCCCTCCATGTGGATGTAGTTCCGTTGAGGACTACACGTTGAGTGCGGTTGGTCAGCCAGTTACGAATCCATCTGGTGGTGGTGCTGTCTAACCCACCTTTTTCTACTTTATCTAGTAGTAGGTTATGGTCTACTTTATCAAATGCTTTACTGAAGTCCAAGTAAATTATATCGACAGCATTCCTCTGGCCTACTAATTTTGTCATTTTGTCAAAGAATGCGATAAGATTAGTCTGGCATGATCTGTTTTTGACAAACCCATGTTGGCTTTTGGTTATTACTTTGTTTGCTTCTAGGTGTTCGGTGATTCGTTGCTTGATTATCTTTTCCAGAATCTTCCCCGGTATTGAGGTCAGACTGATAGGTCTGTAGTTTCCTGGATCTGTTTTTTTTCTCCTTTTTTGAAGATGGGAACTACATCAGCTCTTTTCCAGTCCTCTGGCAGCTCCCCTGTGCTCCATGATCTTTGAAAGATATAGTTCAGTGGTTCTGAGATCACGTCTGCCAGTTCCTTCAGAACCTTGGGGTGTAATCCATCCGGTCCTGGTGATTTGAACTCGTCTAGGGTAGACAGGTGTTCACTTACCATTTTCTTCCCTATTTTAACTTGTGTTTCTAATCTGTTTTTTGTAGTGCTGTTTTTGATAGGTTGGATTGTTTTTTCCTTTTGTGTAAAGACAGATGCAAAATATGAGTTAAGTAGATCTGCTTTCTCCCTGTTGTTTGTCATCTTCTTGCCACTTTCTCCCAGCAATGGGCCAATTGTTTCCTTGACTTTTACTTGTTTTTAACATGTTGGAAGAAGCTTTTTGTTTTGTTTTACTTTTGTCGCTAGCCTTTGTTCATTGTGAGCCTTAGCTTTCCTCACTTCATCTTTACAGGCTCGGGCTATTTGCTGATATTCTGCCTTAGTTATTTGCCCCTCTTTCCACTTTTTATATTTGTCCTTTTTGTCTTTCAATTTGTCAGATAGTTCTTTATGCATCCATGCTGGTTTCTTTTGTGATCTACTATTTTTCTTCTTCATTGGTATTGTGTTAGACTGTGCTTTTATAATCTCACTTTTCAAAATTTCCCAAGCTTCTTGAGTTGTTTTCCCCCTGAGGATTCTCATCCATTGAATCCTTCTCAAGCTCTCTCTAAGTTTATTGAAATTAGCTCTCTTAAAATCCAAGACTCTAGTTTGACTTTGTTCTACTACTTGTATTTGCTTAATGTCGAATTTAATCCTCTTTGTTTTGGATCAGGGTTGGCTTGAGACTCAGAGCTGGTGGAGCTGACCCTGATCCAACACCAGAGGCAAAGGAGAGTTTTCAGAGGATGCAATCTTCGGAGGGACTCCCAGGACTGATTTCTCTCCCCGTAAAACCCCCCTTTCTACCACGATCCTTGCAGTCAAAATGCTGAATTTACTGGCAAGCAGCAAACGGCAGGAATTAAGAATCCGCCTCCTTCGTAATATAAACTGTTTTTGAGATTGAGGGAGCTGGAGCTTAAATCCTTTTAGGAGACTGAGTTTGAGGCAGTTTTTCTTTTCCCTCCTGGCGTGTCAGGGAGGTTGTTAGTGTTGGTTTCAAATCAAGGCAGAGCTTTGGAAAGGTGGGAAAAGCTGCATTTATTTGGAAAGGATATTTCTGTTCAAAGGACATTTTGGACAAACACACATACGGAAGTTGAAGGGAGTTGTGGACAAAAACTCACAAACTTTAGAGGGAGGAAAAACTATGAGGCGAGGGTCCTTTGGCTGAGAATTGGGGAGGGGGGTGAGGAAGAGACGCTGCTCACACGGGGGATCTTCCTGAATTCTCAGCTTGTCCCAGAAGAGAAGAGGGATCGGGGCAGGGGTGAAATCCAGCAGGTTCTGACAGATTCTGGAGAACCGGTAGCGGAAACTTTGAGTAGTTTGGAGAACCGGCAAGTACCACCTCTGGCTGGCCCCAGAGTGGGGTGGGAATGGAGATTTTGCAGTATCCTTTCCCCAGGAGTGTGGAGGGAATGGAGATTTTGCAGTATCCTTTCCCCAGGAGTGGGGTGGGAATGGGGATTTTGCCCTATCCTTCCCCTAGGAGTGGGGTGGGAATGGAGATTTTGCAGTATCTTTCCCCCAGGACTGGGGTGGGAATGGGGGTTTTGCAGTATCCTTCCCCTGGTACGCCCACCAAGCCACGCCCACAGAACTGGTAGTAAAAAAATATCAATTTCCCCACTGGATCGGGGGTCTTGGCTGGGCTCTGGGTGGGTGGGGGAACTCCAGTTGCGACCCTTCCTGGAGAGGAGAAGACCGACTGGAGTCCCACTCCTGCCCTTGGGATCTCGCTCGCTCACTTGGGATCTCAAAAAGCAGATCCCGGAGTGGGGCAGGGTCTCCAAGGATGGCCCCTCAGCTGACAGAGGCCGAAACCCAGAGAAGGTCGATCAGCCTGGAAGGGAAAATGGGATCGTCCGAAGCCTCTGAGGGGGATCCGACCTCAAGTGATCAGGAGGGATTTCCTGACCGTGAGAACCGATTAATCAATGGAGGAACCCATCACTGGAGACCTTCAAGAAGAGAGTGGACAGCTGTTTGTCCGGGCTGGTCTAAGGGCTCCTGCCTCGGGCAGGAGGTTGGTCTAGAAGCTCTCTAAGGTCCCTTCCAGCCTTTGAGTCTGCCTCTCCCTTCTCCCCCCTCCCATTGAAGCCCACCCAGCGCCTCCTGCCTTTGGGTGGGGAGAAAGGCTGGGACTGGCTGGAAGGGGGAAGAAACTGCAGGGGACTTTCCTGTCTCTGGGCTGAAGCCCGAGCCCAGCTCACTCCTGCAGCCCTTGGGGGCTGAAACAGGAAGAGCCAGAGGGAGAAGGGGGCCTGGACTGGGACAGCCCCAGCCTGGACTCCCCCTGGAAACTGAGAGGGCATCTAGTCTGCCCCCTCCAGTCCAGACACCCAGAGAAAGGGAGACTCTGGCTGAGGATCATGAGGGGGACCCCAAAAGGAAGCCCCTCCCGCGACTGAACGGGTCCCTCTCCTCCTTTCTCTGCTTCTCTCTCTGCGCGGAACTATCGCCTCCATCAGTCCAGGGAGACTCTGCCCGGAGACCGATGACGCTGGACAAGGGGGAATTCCCATTGGCCCTCCTGTTCTTTTTGGGCCCTCCCAATTCCTAAGTCCGAAAAACCCACTTCCTCCTCCCCTCCCTTTCTAGACCCACCGATTCCTCCTCTGGGCTTGGGAGCATCTCTTTCTCCAGTCTCTTTGGAGGCGCTTGTGGGGCAGCAGCATCCATGGGCTCTGCTGGGCTCTCCCCGATGTTGCTGGGTGGGGGGCCTTGCCAGGATTCCCAGAAATGAAGGAGGGGAAGGGGACCCCCAGAAAGAGGGGGGCTGGGAGGGACCGACATTTCTCCTTGGGGAGAGAGGCTGGGTCCCTGGGAAACCCTCCGGAAGGGAAGGGCGAGGCAGGCCCAGGCCCAGGTAATTCAGCCGGTTTGCCTAACTGCACATAACGTTAACAACCAGTTCCAGCGAATCTGGAGAACCGGCTGAATCCCTCCACTGCTGCAGTGGTGTCAGCTTTTCTTAGCGATGGCGGAAGATAAACATTAATTGCTTGAAGCCGGACAGGGTCCATCTGGAGCAGAAGGGCCATCATAGCCATATGCTTTAAAGGGGCTCTGCACTCAAGTCAGTAGACATGAATCTACCCAGCCCTCCCTTCAGTCTTCCTGGGCCTCTGCCTGGCCTTGGTTCTACCTTATGTGAGTGGGGACCATTTAGCAGGAGGTCATCCGCGGTCCGAGTCTCTTGCACCAAAATGATATCCTGATCTAGCAGAGGATGGGAGTGATTTAGGTACCACCCAGCTACAGTCCATGACAGAACGCTTAATTTTATTTTTCCTGCATTGGTCTTCGTATTGTCAGCACGAGTTCACAGTAGGGGCATTTAATGGAAGATAATTATGCTGGGTACCATTGACACCAAAAACTAGATTCTGCTTGTTAACTGATGCATTTGACCAAGAATTTGGCATATTTTGTGAATCCGTGGGGTCACCATCATGAACATCAAGGGTAGCCTCCGCATTTGTGTGGAACAATGAGGTCTGCCTCTGTCTCTGATCGCCAGCAGTCAGTAGGAATAATTGCTCAATTGATTTCCTAGAATGTGTGTCATGTTCCCTGTCAGTTGTCAAAAAACAAATTCCTCTGAATGACTTTCATGGCATTCTCTTTAATAAGATTTATTGGGATGAAAGGGAAGGGAGTTACACAAATTTCAGTCATTCAACTATTTCCATTTTGAAAGGTAGATACAGTATCATTTTCTTTGACTTCTGCATATTATCTAAGTAGAAATAATGTGTTTTTTCAAATAAAAGCAAATTTTATAATTCTTCCAATTTTATTTGTGTTATGTCTCATGTTTTTACATTTCTTCTGACTGTAAGCTGCTCCTTTGTGTTCAGGTCTGGCCTCAGAAGGATAATGTAGCACTTGGGGATGAAGATGCAGCCCAGCAGACCAGCACTGGAGGCCAGGATGGAGAAGACCTGCACAGCCACCATGTATTTCCCTTTGGTGCTCAGGTAGGTGGGCACAAAAGTCACCCAGACACTGCAGAAGACCAGCATGCTGAAGGTGATCAGCTTGGCTTCGTTGAAGGCCCCAGGCAGATTCCTGGCCAGGAAAGCCACCGTGAAGCAGATGGCAGCCAGGAAGCCCATGTAGCTGAGGGTGACGTAGAACAGGACAACGGCCCCTTCGTTGCATTGCAGGACGATCTCTCCAGGCTGGGAGTGGAGGTCAGAGTCAGGGAAGGGGGGAGAAACTCCCAGCCAGGTGGAGCAGATGATAATTTGGACAGCAGAAGAAGAAAGGATGATGGAGTTGGCCAAGCTCTTCCCCAACCATCTCTTCACTTGGTTTCCTGGTTTTGTGGCCAGGAAGGCCAGCACCACCGTGATGGTTTTGGCCAAGAGAGAAGAAATGGCAACCGAGAAGATGAGGCTGAAGACGGTTTGTCGGAGAAGGCAGGTGGCTTTCCTTGGTTGACCAATGAAGAGAAGAGGAGACAAGAAGCAAAGTAGGAGGGAGACCAGGAGGATGTAGGAGAGGTCCCGGTTGTTGGCTTTGACAAGGGGAGTTTCTCGGTATTTAATGAAGATGATTAGAACAAGGCCTGTGATTAAGAACAAGAGAAGGGCAAAAGAGACCAGGATGATGCCCAGAAGTTCCTCATAAGACAGGAAGGTTATAACTTTGGGGATACATTGGACTCTGGCCTCATTTGGATATTTATCATCTGGACACTTGGTGCATTTTTCTTTATCTGAGAAAGCCAAAAAGCAATATTTCTTTAATATACTGGGTTTTTTACATTTCAAAAAATACCCTTTTGGACAAAGCCTGATTACAGGAATATTTTCCAAATTGTGTTGCTTAACCATTCCACAGGGAAAAAAAATGATAACATAATTTTCTAATACCTTTATAGCTAAGGTATAGTAAATTGGAGGATTTCTAGTACAATTTGAATAAAGAAAAAGAGTTGAGCAATGCATATTTTAATTTGTACTTTCATCAAAATGCTGTGGAGAAATCCATTTCCGCAAAGCCTCCCATTTCCCTCAGTGTGACCCACCTTCCTGAGTGGAGAAGGTCCCCTCCGGACAAGGAACGCAGTCGTAGCAGCAAACTGGCTCTCCTTCTCGAGCCCTCTTGACAAATCCAGGATGGCAACTTTCCACACATCTGGACTGAGGCAGGGACTAAGCAGAGAAACAAGGAATGCCAAAGGAAATATGTTAGGACTCTCCATCCATGGAAAATAGGGGGAGAAATGGACATTAGACAAGTAGATTCTGGGCTTCACTGAGGTAAATATGAAATCTCTGACTCCTCCCAAACACGGAAGGAGATGTGACCCTGGCAGGTTCTTTCTTTAATTCTTCTCTTATGCTTCTACCATAACACACTGTAATAAATAACTTTTCCACTTAATAAAGTCTGGGGGGGATGGAATTGAGAAAAGATTTAAGCATTAAGTAACAAACAATTGGTTCCTCCTTATGGCTGTATCAAAATGCATTCCTCCACTCTTCTTCTATCCATGATATGGTTATCAAAGATGTATCAAATTGTTATTAGATTTTTTAAGTAGAATAAAATGTGATTAAGAAGGAAAGTTCTGGAAAGGTTTCTTCTGGACTACAGAAAGCCTTTCAAAGCTGTTTCCCCTTGTCACCAGTTCAAAATAGTCTTTTGTCACCATTTAAGAGATAAAAGAAAAATCCTCATAAATTATAGCTGATGATGTTTCTGCAAGAAAACCAGGAAGCTCAGAGAGCACCAAGGAGCCCCCATGTCAACCCTGAGCTACAAATATTCTCCTTTATTAAGGCTAAAGGTTTCTGCATTGTTTCTAGAACTGTCATGAGATTGAGGGGAGATCATGAGAAAGTGTCCCTGAAAAAGATTAAGTTGCAAATCTTTGGCTGCAACAGACGGGACGTGAATGTGAGTCCTGGGTCAGAAGATATTTCTAAGTTATCCAAGAAAAAGTACTTTGTGTTGAAGAATTGCAGTTAGGAGACTCCAACTGGCATGGAAAGACAGGCCCACATTTAATCTTAGTTAAATTTGGAGACTCCTTTTGCCCAGAGAGACTGAAGTTGGCTAACGCTCAAGATAAAAAAAAGGCCATTCAAGGGATTTCCAGATGAAAGACCCTCTTAAGAGCCAAAGGCCAAATCTAAGTAGTGTTTCCTGTCACAATCTCTCTCTTGTTTCTTCTGATATCAGGAAGACCTTTTCTTTCAATCAAAGTTGTGTTTCAGTGTTTCAGGTTTCTGGGTCAAGGGATTCTCTCACTGGTCATTCTCATTTTATGGGAACTGAAAGTCTTGGACCTCCTTCCTAGGGGCAGAAGGTCAATTGCTCCCCCCAGTTGGGTGAGAGACAGATATGGCTACCTTTGACCAGGTCTGGACTACTTAAAACTATCAGAGACCATGGAGCTGCCCTTTGAGGGAACCATTTCCCAATGGCCTTTCCCTCAGCAGGACAAGAGGAAGCTTCTCTCCCAATGGGATCCCCAGGAGCTCCATCCAGCCATGATCCAATCTCATCTCATTCAGTCCAAACCTCAATTCAGGGTCTGTTCCACAGAATTCCCTTCTGCTTTGCTCTTTCAGGACAAGGAACAAGCAAACCTGAGGCTCTTAACAACACTTGAGGTTTTCTCATCTCAGGCTGGTCATGGCTAAATCAGCTAAAACCAGTCTTCAATATTATTAGTATCTGAAGAAGACCTTGGTCAATAGTACTGAAGCCTCCCAAGTGGTCAACAGAAAGGAAACTATAAAGTTTCTACTCCCCATGTTCAATTCTCAGTGAAGGTCACGGACCCTGGAAACTGGGCTTAGTCCACATGAAATGGGTCCCAAATCTTTGGAAAAAAGAGGAAAGACTCCCAAAATTTCTCCCACCTTGTTGAGCAACTTTATCCGTGAAAGAGCTCCTTGGAGGATAGTAAGTCTCTGTCTTTTCCAAGCCCCCATTTGCTGTTCGATAGGATCCTCCTTGGGGACAATCAACAAGCTCATGATTGCCAGATCTGCTGCTACATCTCCATTTTGATCCAAGTAGAGTTTCCTATCAGAAATATTGCAATACTCATTCTTCTGCAGGAAAGGATGGAACTAGAAGGGAAACATCCAGGAATTTTACAATCCGAAAGCTTTTTTTAAAAAATCACATTTAGCTTTTATACACTTGAATCTTTCTTCTACAGTTGTCTTAACATCAAAATATGCTTATTGAGAAAAACAGGTGCTACTGCTATCTTCATGAATTAAAAACAAATTGAGCAAAATTTCTCAACCAAATATTGGCAAAATATATATTAACAAAACATAATTGATGCAATTGGTGAATTATAGGGGACATTCTACAGCAGGTGACCAATAAAATGAATTTTAGGAAAAAAGAGATTATTCATAAATGCCTAGAAAACATCAGGCTGATTATCAGAAATGGTTCATTTAGTGACCGTTACAACAGCACTAAAAAAGTGACTAATGATAGTTTTTCCCATGATCATTGCAGCATCCCCAGGGTCTCCAGGTGATCAAAATCTGAATTCTTGGCATCTACCGTATGTTTTGGACTATAAGACGCACCTTAATTTTTGGGGAGGAAAACAAGAAAAGAAGAATTCTGCCTGTCAGCCTCCGCTTATTACTTTAAGTGTTTATTTACTTAGTAGAGCGTTTAACTGTTTTATCACTTCGTTAAATGTTTTATTGCTACTTGTTGTTATGTGTGATTAATGGGGCGATGGCCCCTTAAGCGCTCCGGCTGCCACATGAGAGGAGGAGGGAAGAAGGATTCAAACAGACAGACGCGGTTTAACGAGCACTGCATGCCAGTAATACCAACCAGAAGACAGAGAGAGGAATAACATCGGAAGTAAAGTACCACGTGGCCAAAGAGGAGAAGGACAATGGACTAGAACTGTTTGAACTTTGGAGGGAGGAGGGCTGAATAAGGGGAAATGCATCTGTAAGCCATATCTATTTCCAATTCTAGCTTTGCTTCTATTGCTATCTGATGAGCTCAGTAAAAGTTACCTTTCTCTATAAACAAATGGAGTCAGTTATTCTTTCTTGAGTATTGATCGGAGGCAATCTGACACTGCCTCTGCCTATCAGCATCAGAATCAGCATCACTTCCACTCGGATTTTGATAAGGAGCAGCACAGATCTTTTTATCCATTTAAAACAAACCCTATCACACTACGCGCATTTAACTGGAGTGGGTGGGGATGATTTTCACGGGGGCAGAAGAGGGACTTGGCACCAGAGGCTCCACTCCCGAGACGTCCCCGTCTTCCTCCCTATAGCCGTAGGCATTGAAAGCCTGGCTTTCTCACAGCCAGGCCCGATACAGAGGCAGCACTTCAGTCCTCCTGGGCGCTGCCATCTCGTAAACACAGTGCTGGGCTTCCCGGCAAGCCCCCTGTGCCTTTGCTGCCTCGGTCGGAGCCTCATTCCGGAAGCTGCCCGAGGCGTGGAGGTCAGGACTCGATTGACAGCGGCAGGCGCTGCCATCCAAAATCACTGTTCCCACGATCTCCGCTGCCTCCCAATTCCAAAACGGGCGTGCAGAGGCAAAGAAAGAGCGTGCGTTTTCGGTTCAGGCAGCGGAGATCACGGCCACAGTGTGTTTGGGTGGCAGTGCCTGCCTTGCCTGCACAGAGCCCAGCAAGCCCCCAATTCCTTGAAGATGCAAGCCCGTTCAGCATATCTGAAGCCTGCAGGTGGCCTGCCTGGACCATCCCACCCTATGCCATGCAGCCATAGGGCAGAAATCTCGGGAGGTTAAGACTGTAGGGAGTGGGGATCTCCAGTCTTCACACACAGTTGTGAAGGCAGCAATCAGAAGTGCTGGAGCCACTTCCAGGCAGACCCTGGGAGAACTCGGGCCTCGGTGGCTAAAGGGGAAGAAGAAGAAAACTCTGGGCATGTTGAGAAGACACAGACTCCTGTTGCTGGAAGAGGGGCTGCTTCTCCTCAAGTCACCTCCACCCCCGTCCTTGTGCCTGCACACTCGTCGCTCCTCAGCCACCTTCTCCTGTCGTGTCCCACTCCTCCGCTGACGGCCGGGTCAGGGAAATCCGAATCAGGCTTGCCTCTGCAGCTCTGCCCAAAGTCCTAGCAAAGTCCTCAGAGCAGGCAGGAGACCAGTAAGTGACTTCAGCAAGATAAGTTCGACTTTGCCTGACTCAGAGACTGCCAGAAAGTAGATCCTTTATATAGGCCATGGGGTGTGGCTCCATGACTCAGCACTTATCCAGGCCTGCCCCTCCCTTCCTTCTGTTGCCTCCGCCTCTCCAATCTTCTGATGCGAGGGTCACTCCAATCAGCTGTTGTTGGGAGTAAACCCTCCTCAGGCTCACCTGCTGTGGAGGAGGGGGAGGGGTCTAGCTGCTCCGTTTGCCTGGGCATGGAGTCAGGGCTGGGGCAGGGAGATGCTCCTTCTTCTGCAGTTTGTGTGGGCATGGAGCCAGGACTTGGGCCGGGAGGCATACATTCCTCAGTGTTCGGGAGCAGGTAAGAAGGCCCCGGCTGCTCTGAGGGCGGGCAAGACACAACATCTCCTCCCAAACAGTCTTCCTGCCCAGAGGGGCCCCATCCGTGGTCAAGGTTGGTCGTTCCCCCCCCCTCTCTTAAATTGAACTGCATTGGGCTTTTCTGACTTGTTGATAAATGATCCTGGGAGAAAGCAGCAGCCGGCCACTGTGGAGGCAGCTGTCAGACTGTCTCTGATTATATTTAGGAAAGAAAACACCTTGACTTCATTTGAAAATAAAGAAAAGCCTTGTGACCCAGGTTCCTGGACCCGGACTCCTGGACTCGGATGATTCAGAAAGTGAGGAGAAGACCTGGCAAGCCCTGCTTCTTGGGCCCTCTCCTCCTGGCACCCACTCAAAGAGAGGAGGAGGGCCGGCAAGGCCTGATTTTCCCGAGCCTCCTTCTGATTTGGCAATGCCCCAAGAACACTTTTGGAGTGATGCAAGACTGCGCAGATGTGATCGGTGCGCGCAGCAGAGGAAGCATTGGGACAAAGACAAGGAATGATGGTCATGCAGTGACATCTGCAGAGACTATAAATAGGAGGTGGGACTTCCTGGTTTTTGTCTTGGACAAAGCAATGAATTTGCAGGCAAACTGTATCAATGGAGGAAGAATATATTCTGAGTAATTCTGGCCTTATCTATAATTTCCTCGTTATCTCCAGAGACTTGGCAGGCCCGTGGGTAGACGTGGCCAGGACATTTATCTATGTAAATAAAGTAGAAGAAGGCCTGACTGACTCTTTGTTGGGAGTATTGGGGAGGGAAACAGAACAGTACTTTTACTAAATATCTGACTACAGCCGTGTAAAGTTGAATCTGAGACAAAATATGGCTAACATCCCATATCCCCTCGTTAGTCCCTCCTCCCCACAAAAGGTCAGGCAGGGCTGGTTCAATGCCAGCTCCTTCTCGCCCCCACCGCCCCATGGTAATCTTCTTCCGAAGGTCTTCAGCAGTTTATCATCTCAGGAATGCAGGGTTCGTTGGAAAGCCCGCGTCATGCTCATGCTGATTTCAAACCTTTCCTTCCCCTCCTTCTTCTTTTATGTCAGACGCTCTAAAGGGCCCCTTCTCTTAACCTGAATAGGATAGTAATACATCTTAAGTCCATGAGCTATTTTACATTAAACATAATGACATTGCAATCTAACTACTGAATATAGATTGTACAAACAGAAGGAGGATTGGGTGGAGGCTGACAGGCGCTGATCCGTTTCAGATGGTCAAAAGGCGTGTATAAGAGCACAAACGTGCCTCCTGTTCCTGTTCTATTGTTCATTATATCCAATTAATATAGTTATCACATACTTATGCTCATATATATATATATTATATAGTCTGGTTATCACCTTTAAAGCTCCATGGCTTAGGGCCCGGTGTATGGGACCGCCTGCTGTTTATATGCCTCCCATCGACCCATACGCCTCACAGAGAGAGGTCTTCTCAGGGTGCCGTCGCAATGCTGGCGGCTCAGGAAGGCTTCTGTTGGAGCTCTCTCTGGGCGACCTTCCCGGTTTAAATATCTGACCTTGGACCTTTGGAATTAAAACTTATTTATTCATCCAAGCGGGACTGGACTGATTTTTAGATTTTTAAATTTCTAAATTTTAAATTTTTAAATTTTCTGTAATTTTATATGGGGTATTTTAGGTTGGTCAATTTGACGGTTTTAATTCGGCCATTATTGAATAGGTATTTTAAATTGATTTTTTAACTTTGTATACTTATTGCTTTTTATCTTGGCTGTACACCGCCCTGAGTCCTCCGGGAGAAGGGCGGTATAAAAATTTAATAAATAAATAAATAAATAAATAAATAAATAAATAGTCACTTTCATGCTTATGCTTATATATACTGTTGTGACAAATAAATAAATAAATAAATAAAATAAAATAAAAGGCCAAGCGGCTGTGGGGAGCTGAGACATTTCTCCTTCATGCTGCCCCCCCAGCTGCTCAGTGCAATTCACACCAGGCCTTTGCTAACTTTCTCTTGCTGTTTTGCGTAAATCAGTTATATTGTGAAATGTGTCCGTTAAGCTATTGCTCTGAAAGCCCCTCCCCCTTTTCTTTCTAGACTTTTCTGAACCCCTTTGTTCACTGTAAGAACAATACTGTTTAAACTAGTTTTTCCAAAAGTTCCTTAACTTTCCTAGCTCCTTATTTTCTCTATTTATTATGCAGAAGCGAAAGCTGTAATGAAACATTATTTTAGAAGCAATATTTCATATTCCACAATATCGGGACCCCCATACCTGCCACGGCTGCAGCCTTGGAGCCCCCAACCTCCCTTCGCCCTCTTTCCTTCCCCTCCTCGATCTGGAGGAATAGGCAGCATTCAAGGCTTGGGCCAGAGTCTGAATGAAACTGTAGAAAAGGTGAAAATTTGTGATCCGTCTTCTGTCCCATTTCCACTGGGTATCCAGTGGGGCTTCCTGGGTGCATCTTCTGCGGCCTTTGACAGAAAAGACGAGCTTTGAAAGAGAACAGTGGAAATAATGATCTTCAAACTGATGTTCCACAAAGAAATAAGGTTCAAAGCCAGCATCCTTTGGCCTTTCTTTTCCCAGAAAAGCAAAGCTCCAAATACTATGGATGTATTTGTAAACTCTGTGCTTTTTCAATGCAGATGTTCCCAAAACTGTCACGATCCAGACTTTCTCTTCGATGGGTCCTGACAAATGCATAAGTGTTTCATGGAAAGGAAGAGCTCTGTCCCTAACGGACTCATATTCTATGAAGTGAACAAAGACGTTGACTTGTCTCCACTTAGAGAGGGCCTCCCTGAGGGATGCTGTTGTGTATCCAGTTGTTGACAATCGTTGTGATATAACAGCACAAATTCCACTCCTGACAAGCATAAGAGTAAAAATCTTCATGAAATTCTCTCCCTTCTCTGTGTCTGAAGCAAAGAGGCCAATGAAGGTCCATCTGAAATGGAGGAGCAGCTGGACAATTGCTGAGTAGTGGAATCCTTCTCTGGGAAGCATTTGGTGGAAAAAGGGAAATTTACTTTTATCACTCAGAGCCTCTGAAACAATGTTATCACTGATCTGAAAAAGGAAGGAAGAAAGCTGTGTTATATTGAGGGTCAGATAAAGTCCAAAACTTTATTTTTTAATAAAGTCAACTTGGTATCGATGAACAAATTAAATAAACTATTCTTGATTAGCAATTATGCCATAGCAAGAAACAGAATATTAAGCACAGAGCGTTAACAACACTGTATATAAAAATGGAATACAAGAAACAGATGAAATAAAAAAGAATAAGAATAAAAAAACATAAATCATATTTCGGTATCACTCCTGCAGTTTATTGCAATCAGACCCACATGTCTATGGAGATTCTCAGTCATCCAGGTCATGATTGTCCCCAAAGTGCTTTTTCAAGAGGCAACTGGACTTTCTGGTTTTTCTTTGAAGACGTTTTGCTTCTCATCCAAGAAGCTTCTTCAGCTCTGGATGAGAGCAAAAGATCTTTTTTTTTTGTATAAAAAAGTTTTATTTTTACAATCATATCAAACAACTCATTCAATGTACAGTTATATACAATTAGTCGGGCCTGCCCAGTCACCCCCCCCTTTTTAACACTCTTCCCTCTTCTGCCTTCTACTTTCCAGACCTTCCTCTCCTTCTCTTATCTACATCCTCTCCTCCTTCCACCCTACACCTTCCTTCTCCCTCTTCTACCCCTCTTCCTTCCTCTTCTCCTCTTTCCTACCTCCTACTCTCTCTTTTCTCCCTCCCCACCGTTCTAAAATGGTAACTGGGCAGACCCGACCCTACATTAATTATATTTATACATCTTCAATAATCCCTGTACATTAACCATCACTCCATCTCTAGCCTCAACCCCCCAATTCCCCTCCCCCTTACCCCCCAACCCCCACCCCGACTTCCCAGAACAAAATGCAGGGTATCAAAACTAACAATCATAATCTAAAATAATTCCTAAATTATAATCTCTAGTCTCTCCACACTTAATCACACTCTCAATTCCCCTCTCCTTCAGAAATATATTTAATACAAAATATTTCCTAAATTTATTCATATGCTATTCGATATTTTTTTATCTGATACTTATTTTGAATATAATCAATCCACATTTTCCATTCTAAAATATATTTTTCTTGTGTATAGTCTTTCAAGTAAGCAGAGATTTTTGCCATTTCTGCCAGATTTGATACTTTAAGTGTCCATTCTTCAATTGTAGGTAATTCTTCTTTCTTCCAATATTGAGCAATCAAAAGTTTTGCGGCTGTTATTAAATTCAAAATCAATTTAGTCTCTATAGCTGTACAATCCATAATTATTCCTAATAAAAAGAGCTGCGGGGTAAACTTAATCTTTTTCAAAATATTCTGCATGATCCACCATACTTTAATCCAAAATGCTTTAACTTTTTTACAAGTCCACCATATATGGTAATAAGTGGCATCTTCACAATCGCATCTCCAACATTTAGCCTGTACATTAGGATACATACATGACAATTTTTTGGGGTCTAAATGCCATCTATAAAACATTTTATAAAAATTTTCTCTCATATTTTGCGCTTGTGTAAATTTAACATTCCTTACCCAAATTCTTTCCCAAGTTCACCTCAATTAATTTTGCTGATATATCCTTCTTTATATATATAACTAAACCATTTTTTTTCTCCAAAGAGGAGGCAACAAAATGTACTCCCAGTTTTGAATTTATCAAATATTTCTGGTCTAAAGATCTAATATGTGTTTCTTGTAAACAGGTAATGTCATTTTTAAATTGTTTCAAATAGTGAAATACTTTCCTTCTCTTCTTCGGTGAATTCAAACCATTAACATTCCAAGATAATAGTTTAATTGCCATTATCGGCCAAAGAAAACTTTTGGAACACTAGCCGCAGATCACATTTTGCTTTAGGCCTTGCTCCTCCCACTGTTTCCATTGTAGTAGTTGCCAGTTGTTGTTGTGCCTTCATCTCTTGTTCCTTGCGTTTAGCAGCAGTTCTTGTCAGCCTTTGTTCTTTTGAGTCTGAACCCGTCGTAGGTATTTCCAACACTTGTAATAAATCTTCTTCCATCACAATCTGTTCTTGTACCTGCTTCACTTCTCTTTCCTTCACTTCAGTCTCCCTTCTTCTAGCTTCCAATGGAGGAGGACTTCCAACTTTTAATGCCTCAACATAAAATTCTCTTGCTTTTCCAACTGTATTGAGACGATGTACTTTCCCTGCATAATATACTATTATACCAGTTGGAATATCCCATCTATATTCAATCTGACGTTTTTTAAGTTCATTCACCAGGAAGGCAAATTCCTTCCTAGCCCTTAACATTTTTGGTGGAATTTCCTTTAATATTAAAATATCTTGACCAGCAATCTGAATCTTCTCCCCCTTATATGAGGCTTGCAAAATCTGATTTCTCACTGTTCTATTTGTAAAATAAATAACAACATCCGTTGGCAACTTTTTGCCTCTATCCAAGAATTCAATATATTTTATCAATTTGATAAGCCACATCTGCTGGACGAGCTGCTAATATCTCAGCAAATACTTCAGAAAAATTTTAAATTCTCTTCTTTATTCTCTTCAAACCACGGATTCTTAAAGCAAATTCCATATTTCTATATTGTATCAAAACTATTTCATCATCTGTTTTTCCATTTTACTTTGAAATTCATCCATTTTATTTTCTAATTTTGAATTATGTTTAATTTCTTCAACTCCTCTAATAAAATCACATTTGTTGCCAAACTTTGTACTGCAATTACAAATCCTTCTTAACTTCTTTATTTCCCACTTGAATTTCTGATATCTGCTCTTTCATTTCAGACATCTCATCAGTTATTACTTTAAATTTTCTTGCATAAAGTCTTTTAAGTTCTCTTGTACGCCTCTAAGTTCAATGTTCTAGTCTCTGCTGTATGAGCTGGAGAGGCACCAGCTGATGAAATTCCAGAGCTTTGTTACAGTAGACTTTAATTGTTTGGCTGCCATCTTCTATAAAATTATTTATTTATTTCAACTTAATATTCACTTTAAATCTTCTTAACCTCTGAGAAACACAGTCTTTTAAAGCAATATTAAAAATCTCCCTAGATTCTAGGCAGCAAAGAGTTAAAGAGTTAAAGTAGCAAATAACAATTTACCAGCAACAGACGGCATGCTAAAAGTATCACTTTCGCTTTCCACTCGTTAACTTGTTAACAAGCCTCCATTTTCTTGCTGTTTTCAAACTTGTTACAAAGTATCGGGAATTGGCTTGGCTACTTGCATAAAGTTCTCCCACTTTCGTCTGTCCGGTATAATCCTTTATTGTCCAAAATAAATCTCGTTTGGTCGGTGATTGGTTCCACAAAGCAGAAAAATCCTCGGATCTGGAGCACTGGTTGCTGAGGAACTTAACCCTTCAAACCCCTTTTTCTCAGGGGCTTTAGGAAATTCAACCTCTGCCCTCAGCTCACCATCTCTTCCTAAAAGAGTTTTTCAACCGCTGGACAGCAGATTTAAACTGTCCTAGCGATTCCACATAATCCAGAGGTTGGTGATCGTAAGATCACCGCCATCACCTACGGTGCCAAACAGGAAGTGAGAAAGATCTAAAGTATCTCAATAGGTTGTTTGTCTAATGTGAAAGACTCTGATCTCTTTCTTTCTTAAGACAGTTGACAGTCATATTCCAGATGGTGAAGCAATATTTATTTATTTATTTATTTCTATAATTATTTTTTGGCCTGAGTTATACAAGAGACAAGGAGATATATATATATATTTTGATTATACATGTAATAATGGAGCAAGAATGTATTTCACAAATTAAGGCAGAAAAATTCCTACAAAGGCAGAGGATGAAGAAGATACTAGAATGTGCAGAATGAGTGTCAGCCTCCACTCCAATCCTCACATCCTTTTGTAGGAGGGACTAACGATGGATATGGAATGTTAGATATTTGTCTCAGATCCAAATTTATACTTGCAGTCCAGATGTATTTAGTAAAGTACTTTTCTTTATTTGCAAATGAAGTCAAGGTGTATTCTTCCAAATATAATAGGCAGCCTGACATTGTTGATCTCAACTTACCTGAAGAGCCCAAACAGCTGCAGTTTCTTGGGATTTTAACTTTCATCAATTATCCTCCTTGCTCAAATTGCTTTGAATCACCAACCTAAAAAACTAAAGGAAATATAAAGCCCAAACTATCATTACCTCTAATGGTCAATGGAATGTCAAGCAGTTGTGTTGAAACAACTGCTGTTGAACCTATTTTAAAACACCCGACATGGATGTTCCTTTTGTGGTACAAGCAGATGCTAGTGAGAGCTCGGAGCTTTGCTCCAAAAACAATGCTGATGGTAAACTTCCTTGTGCTTTCATTTTGAAAATTGAAACTGAAAGAATGGCTATTTGAGAAAGAAGCATTTGCAGTTCTTGGGCTCTTCACTTGGAGACAATTTAGAAGGTTCAACCATCCTTTGAAGTTTGGACTGATCACAAAAACTGGAAGCGCTAAAACTCCTAGAAAACTGTAAACAAACTGGGCTCAATATTTTAAGTTTAATTTCACTTCATATTACATGGAGGAAAACTTTTGGCAGATGCTTTCACGCCTGCCCAAAATAGTACCAGGTGGTCGCAATACTCCCATTCAGATATAGCTTCATAACCAAGCCATACCAAAACCGAGACGTATCAGAATGTTATTTAGAAGCTTGAACTCAGATGATTGGTTCTTGGCTCATTCAGCATCTAATGAGCCCATGATGAACTTGCTTGGATTGGAGCAAACATATGTTCTATCACCAGAGAAACCATCCTCAACGATGCCATGATGCTAAAATGGCAGGACATTTTTTTGTAAAACCTTGCATCCTTAAAAGACAATTTTATTTATTTATTTATTTATTTATTTGTTCATTTTATATATCTCCCTAGGGACTCAGGGCTTTATGTCATATAAAACATATATATACAGAATAAAACATTAATTTAAAAACTTAAAACGAATAAAAATAGAGATATAAATAATAAAACCCCATTAAAACCAGATTTAAAATTTAAATATTTAAAATTTAAAATTTAGTCAGTCCTGTGCAACAAATAGATGTGTCTTAAGCTCAACAAGGTTCAAGGTCAGGAAGTTGTCAGTCCTGGAAGTCCCAGATGCACATGCCCTTCCCTTGTCGCCAGTCACTGCCTGGCCGACAGCATGAGGAGTCCTCTGTGAGAGCACATGGGTCGGTGAGAGGCATTCGGTGGCAGCAGACATCCCAGTGCATGCCATGGAGGAAGATCATTACCAAAACCTTGAAGCACCCGAAGGCCAAGGCAGCCAGTGCAGTCTGCACAGAGAGGTCATGGGAACCGAGTCTATCACCAAGAGCAGTTCTGAACTACTGAGTCTCTGGGTGCCTCAAGGAAGCCCCATGGCATTGCAGTAATCCAGACAAGTCACGAGAGCATGAGTGACCAGCATACATCTTCTGAAAAGAGGCTAACCAGGTGAACCTGGTAAAGCTCTCCTGAGACGGTCAAAATGGTTCAAAGGCTGATCCAGGAGGATTTAGATGAGACTCTCCTTGGGGCCAATGATCGCCTCAACAGTCAGCCAGGGCTGCAGCTGACTGTACCGGGATGCCGCATCCACAGCCACTGCCTTGGAGGATTTAGCTTTTGTTTCTCCATCCAGACAGACTTTCCAGACACCGACAGCACTGATAGCTTCTTGGGGTGGTCATGAAAGTACAGCTGAGTATCATCAGACAGCTGGTACCTCAAAAACCACTGATGATCTCACCCAGCTTCATGATGTTGAACCCGAGAGAATCACCTGAGGCCCCACAAGTGAGGCGGCCAACCTCTGTCCAGTGCATGATCAGAGAGGAGGAGAACCACCGATAAACGGTGCCTCCCACCCAATCCCTCCATGCAGCAGGATAGGTGATGGTATCAAAGTCGCTGAGAGGTATAGGACCAAGGCAGAGGAATAACTTATCCCTGGCCCTCCAGAGATCATCAACCAACCAAAGCCGCCTCAGTGCTGTATCCGGCCAAAGCACTGAACGGGTCTAGATAGAGTTTCCAGGTACTGGGTAGCATGCCACCATTTCTACAAGCCACAAAGCAAGGTTGAGACTGGACAATAATTACCTAAAATGGGTCAGGAATTTGAGGAGGCTCACCACCGCCTCTTCAAGGCGGCAAAGATCCAACAAAGAAGCATTGAATCCTGAGCCAGCCTTTGTCACCTAGGTGCCAGCAAACCAGGTGGACACGGTCCAGTAAACATGTGGCATTCAACCTCCAGCAACCTGTCCACGCCCTGGAGCAGGTCAAACTCATCCCAAACAGTCTCAACAAGATGTTACTTCTGATCATTTGTCCAGTGTTGAACGATTTTGTCATAGATAACCACTAAACTTGAGTAGGGTCATCTGTGTTGAAGGAGAGACAGTCACCAAAACATGGAGGGCTTTTGACGCAATGAAAGACATAGCGTGCTTCTCATTGCCACTAGGTAGGTCCTAGATAGGACCTAATTATGTGATCAGCCTAAAATACTCCAAGAACTCTAGGTATCTTCTCCATGTTTCATTCAGTCGGAAAACCAGGGAGCTGATTGAGACTCGCTATTAGGAAGTCTTAAAAAGGACATTCAATGTATATCATTCCTGTTTGCACATCATCTAAAGGCCTCCAGGAAAATGGATTTCAAACAGTAGCCTGCCAGGAGCCCCATGGAGATATCCATGATTTCATAGTGAGCATAAAAGTGTAGGCAATACTGTAATCTGGGTAGTCACAGACCTGTTCTCCAAAGTCCATTTTATTCCATGTTAAAAATACCTCTTCAAAGACTCTGGCAAAGTTGTTTGTGCAACACATTTATAGACTCTGGGTTCCTAATCATCTCAGATCGAGGAGTTTAATTCACTTCTCAGTTTTGGAAGAGTTTTTGTGACTGATTGGCTTAAGGATTAAGCTCCTCCCATCATCCTCAGACTAATGGAAGTTGATAAATGTACTAGAACAATATTTACGTTGTTACATTAACTATCAACAAGACAATGGATACTATTTTGCAGAAGTAGTAAAACTCAATTCATAATAGCACAGGATTTATCCTTTAAAGTAGCTTCAGGCCAAGACTTTGTTCATCTGCTACTAAAGGAAACCACGTTTCATCCTTGTAATGGATAGATCAAATTCAGCATGGAAAATGACTGAAGGCATTGATAGACCATCATATAAAAACAAGGATAAAAAGATTCCTGAAAACAAGTACCAAGTTGGAGACAGAGTTTATCTCTCCACAAATATTTACAAACCACTCAAAATCTAAAAACTGGGACCCAAGTATGGGACCTTTCCCATAGTGAAAATCATCAAATGACTGTACAGCTAGATTTACCAAAAAGAAGAATTCATGTTTCATGAGTTACTGAAACAGAACACATATTGTAAAATACATCCTATACCAATTCTCATGAGGGCAAACAACATTTTGAAGTAAAAGAAATCAAATTGAGTTGATACAGATGGGTTGATACTTTATGGTCATGGGGATTAACATCAGCCTGTATTAACCTCAGTTCATGGCCTCCATGACGCCATGGACCTGAATAATTGAGGCCCCACCCAGCCGGGGAAGCACACTGGATCTGATTTTGTCTCTGGACAGTGGTTGAGTGATCAAGAATTAGTCATTGAACCTTGTCATGGTTACCATCTCCTTCGTCTGACTTACCGACACGCAGGAGACGGGACCAAACGCTGTTCCATCCCAGGCGACTGATGGACCCAGAGGTTCCTGATAGCACGCTTGGCGATCTGATGGGCCGATTTGATGCCTGGAACAGCACGCTTTGGACCGTTCTGCCTTGTTTCTGACCTGTGGTCTTAACCAGCTCCTTGGTTTCTGAGGAGCTGAGGAGATGAAAATAGAAGACGCCAGACCTGGAGGTCCAGATTCTGAAGCTGATAACACTGTAGGTCTTTTGCTGGATATCTAGTAAAGAGGAGGATCCTATGTCTCATCATTGCCAGCAGAGAACTGCCGCCTGTTTAGGTGACCGCCTCCAACCAGGATTGCATGACCTCAGGGTGTGCTGAATTTCAGCAGGTATCTGTACAAAATTCTGGACTCTGACCAAAACTGCAGTTTCAAGGAGGAGGCTAGTCTTGTTGAGACCATCTGGGAGGAGTTTGACCTGTGGCTCGAGGACATGGACAGGTAACTGGGGCAGCTGAATGCCACCACATGTTTATTGGACCCGTGTCCCTCCTGGTTGGTGCTGGCCACCGGAGGTTACACGATGGCTCAGGATGTTAACGCTTCTGAGGGAGGGTGTTGTTCCCACCCTTGAAAGATGGTGAGACTCCAAGCCTTCCTGACCCAGCTGTTTTGAGTAACTATCGACAGTCTCAACCTTCGCCAGGCAAAGGTTGTTGAGAATGGTGGCACATGTTACCCCAGTACCTGGATGAATCTGTCTATTCAGACCTGCTCCAGTCCGCCCACCCGGTACAGCACGGAGACAGCTTTGGTCGCAGGATGACCTCTGAGGGCCCGGATAGTTATTCCTCTGCCCTGGTTCTCCTTGATCTCTCAGCGGCTTTGATACCATCGACCATGGTATCCTGCTGCGGTTGGGGGATTGGTGAGGCACCGTGTTTCGTGGTTCTCATCCCATCTCTGACCGATCGCAGACGGTGTTGGCAGGGGGCAGAGTCACCTCGAGGCGCCTTGTGCAGGGCCGGTTCTCTCGCCTCCTGTTCAACATCTACATGAAGCCGCCAGGTCATCAGTGGTTTTGGGGTGAGTTATCAACTGTTGGATGACACCCAGCTGTACATTTCCACCCTGACCACCCCAATGTAGCTGTTGAAGTGTTGTCTCGTGTGTGGAGGCTACGGGTCTGGATGGGGAGAAACAGGCTCAAGCTCAACCTCCAAGACGGAGTGGCTGTGGATGCCATCTGCATAGTCAGCTGCAACCTGCTGACTGTTGGAGGAAATCATTGGCCCCAATGGAGAGGGTGAAAATCAGGGTTCTCCTGGATGGACGGTTGTCTTTGAAGATTTCATACCTCCAGGAGAGCTTTTACCAGGTCCGCCTGGTCGCCAGTTGCGCCTCTTTCTGACCGGGATGCCTTATGCACGGTCACCATGCGCCACTTCTCGCCTGGACTACTGTAATGTTTCTACATGGGGCTCTGAGGTGCACCCGGAGACTTCAGTTAGTTCAGAATGCAGCACAGATAGAGGGAGCCACTGTATTCCCATATAACACCGATCCTGCAGGCTGCACTGGCTACCTGTGGTTTTCAGTACTTCAAGGTGTTACCACCTTTAAAGCGCCATGGCATAGGACGATATCTTCGGGACCGCCTTCTGTTACCACATGCCTCCCACCGCCGGCTCCCATAGAGAGGGCTCTCAGGTGCCCAGCCAAACAGTGTAGCACCAGAGAGCCTTCTGTGGGGGCACCTACCTCTGGAATGAGCTTCCAGGACTTGACAACTGACCTGGACCTTAGCTTAAACATATCTATTTTTCCGGCAGGGTTTATTATATTTGTATTGTATTTTAAATTTAGGCTTTGAATAAGTTTTTAAATAGTGTTTTATTGAAATGTATTATATTTTATCTGTTTGTTCATCTGAGTCCTTCGGGAGGACGTATAAAATTAAATTATTATTATTATTACATATTATTATTATTATTATTATTATTATTATTATTATTATTATTATTATTATTATTATTATTATAATATTCAAGAAAACATAGAAATAAAATTCAATATCTTATTGCTTGGAAGTATTTCCCAAGCTGAATGGGTGAACAAAGATGTTCGTGCTCAGAAAAGATAGCACAGTTCTATAAAAATATCCTGACAAACCCTATTTTCTCTTTCTTTTCTAGGACTAACGTCCTTGTTGCAGGAGGGACATTTATAGACTCCACGGGGTTCCTAAGCACATCATCTCAGATCGAGGAGTTCAGTTCACTTCTCAGTTTTGGAAAGAGTTTTTGCGACTGATTGGCTCCGCCCAAGGATTAAGCTCCTCCCATCATCCACAGACTAATGGAAGTTGTGAACGCTCGAACTCAGTACTAGAACAATATTTACGTTGTTACATTAACTATCAACAAGACAATTGGGCGGACCTACTACCTTTTGCAGAAGTAGCCTACAATAACTCAATTCATAGTAGCACAGGATTTACTCCTTTTAAAGTAGCTTCAGGCCAAGACTTTGTTCCCATCTCGGAACTCCCAAAGGGAAAAAACCACCGTTTCATTGTTGTCAGAATGGATAGATCAAAT
>NC_080549.1:31661848-31700536 GCF_028640845.1 Ahaetulla prasina
AGAAGGGTCCCATTGCCCTAAAGCCCAGGATTGACCGGGAACTGGACAAGCTAGTAAACCAGGGAATTCTAGTGCCAGTTGACCATGCTAAGTGGGAGACCCTATAGTCACCCCAGTCAAACCGGACGGGTCGGTCCGGATTTGCGCTGACTACAAGGCAGCGCAACAAAGCGTTGCAAAGAGTGCTTACCCGTTCGGTGGTACAGCACTTACTGCACTCAATAGGGCAAGGGCAAGTTTTGCCAAGCTAGACTTGGCCCAAGCCTATCAACAGCTGCCTGTAGATAGCAGCACAGCCAAGCGCAGACAATTGTGACACACAGAGGGCTTTTAAGTGTACCCGGTTACAGTTTGGGGTTAGTGTGGCTCCAGGGTTATTTCAGAACCTGATGGGCGGCTATTGCAGGGCCTACCAGGGTGGTACCATACTTTGACGATGTACTGGTATCCGCTGAGAATCTAGAAGAATTAGGGGCAAGGCTGCGAAAGTTTTGGGCATTTTCCGGTCTGCCGGTCTCACGGTTAAACTAAACAAATGCCAGATCGGGGTTGAGTCTGTGGAATTCCTGGGCTACCGGATAGACAGGAAGGATTCACCCACTGAGAGCAAGGTCGGGCCATCAGGAAGGCCCCGGTTCCAAAGACCAAAACGGAGTTACAGGCATTCTTAGGACTGGTCAACTTCTACGCAGTATTCTTAAGGAATAAGACAACAGTAGCCCAGGCGCTGCATAAAATACTAGCAAAGGCGGCTGCATGGTCTTGGGGAAAGGCGGAGGCTAGGGCATTCGAAGGGTAAAGAATCTCCTAACGGTGATAGCCTCCTTATCCAATACAATGGCACGCTGCCATTAGTGTTAAGCTGCGATGCATCTCCCTATGGGGTGGGGTCTGTGCTCAGCCACGGGTTACCAAATGGCACAGAACCCCCTATTGCATACTACTCCCGGACCATGTCATCAACTGAAGGAAATTATAGCCAGCTTGATAAGGAAGCCTTGGCTATAGTCTCAGGAGTAAAGAAATTCCATGAGTATGTATTTGGTCGTGATTTTGAAATCATCACGGACCATAGACCTTGCTACTAGGTCTGCTGGCGGCGACCGTAGCGCGTGGCACTTTCGCCAAGACTGACCCGATGGACTATCTTCCTGGCAGCGTATTCTTACAAATTACTACACCGGCCAGGAAAGGAATTAGGGCATGCAGGCGCCCTGAGCAGATGCCGTTACCAGAGACTATCGAAGACCCCACTCCGGGATACCAGTTCTGCTAATTGACTCTTGGACTCTGGCCCAGTCACATCCAAAGAGGTGGCTGGCTTCGTATAAGGACATTACAATAAGAACTGTAATTGGTTGGGTACAAAGAGGTTGGCCCGCTGCGCCGGGTGAGCATTTTAAAGAGTTTGTAAAAAAACGTGGGGAACTTTCGGCCCAAGGGGGGTGCCTGCTATGGGGGGATCGAGTGGTGATCCCGGAGAAATTAAGGAAAAAGGTATTGGATCTCCTTCACGAAGGTCACCCAGGGATCGTGCGATGAAGGGTCTAGCAAGCTATGTGTGGTGGCCCTTAATGGACTCAGAAATTGCTGAAAGGGTAGGGAAATGTCAGGCCTGCCAGAGTCCAGACCGCTACCCCAACGGCCCCGGTTCGGGAATGGGAGAGACCCCAGGGCCCCTGGTCTAGGATCCATATCGATTTTGCCAGCCCCTTCCACGGCCAAACCTTTCTGGTAGTAGTTGATGCCTACTCCAAATGGCTGGAAATCATTCTTATGAGATCCATGACAGCCGAGGCCGTGATCTCAGTCCTACGGCACCTATTTGTAACCCATGGGTTGCCCGACACTTTAGTCTCCGATAACGGCCCGCAATTCACGGCAACCCAGTTTGAGGGTACTTGGCAGAGGAGGGCATCCGCACGCCCTTCCTCGGCGCCTTTCCACCCTCATGACGAACGGCCTTGCAGAACGTTTCGTTCGGAGCGCAAAGGAAGCATTGTCCAGAATCAAGCCAGGCGATTGGCAAACAAAAATCGATACATTCCTAGCAGTCCAACATAGAACCCCCTGTGTCACAACTGGCCGCAGCCCGGCCGAACTATTAATGGGTCGGAAGCTTAGGTGCCCACTAGACCGTTTAAACCCAAACTACACACCAGACAGTTACAAAGGGGCACACGGTAAAACAAGAGAGATGGCAACAGGCGACCTAGTGTGGGCACACAACTACAGCGAGGGCCCGACCTGGTTAGCAGGAACAATCCTAGGAATAACAGGACCAAAGTCATATCTAATAGAGTTGGGGGATGGCCGGGTATGGAAGCGCCACATAGACCAGATAAGAAAACGCATAACAGGTAATACAGAATCAGACGAAACATGCCCTGACTATTCAATGTTGGAATCCACAGCTGACTCAAACCCGGGGCTAACGCGGGACTTATCTGAGTGCCGGAGGGTCCAGCGACGCCAACTGGTTCATCCTGAAGACAGCAGGGAAGACTCTGCAAATAATCCAGGGCCGGATGGCCTAGAGGAGGAGCTGAGAGGAACAAACAGTCCCTCCGGCCAGCTCGACTCACTCCCAGAGAATGAATTGCGCAGGTCTGAAAGAGTCAGGAGACGCCCAGTCTACTTGCGTGATTACGTCGAAAAATAAGATGTAAATATTATGTAAATAGTGGTAAAGTGTTTTCTGGGAGGGAAGGAGTGTAATGTATCTTTAAAAGTTTTGGCGGGAAAAAAGCACGTTGCTGATTGGTTGAAGCCACCGGCTAAACTGTATATAAGGAGAGGTTTTCCAGGGCACTGGCCACTGGGTTCACCATATAGTAAAGAGCTGTTGTCACTATCCTGGTCTCCTGCCTCGTTATTGCCCGAATCTAACAAGGGGGACCCCAAAAGGAAGCCCACGCGGCCCTCCGGAGCTGGCATGAAACTGCCCCCTAAAATGCAGCCCCTCCCGCGACTGAACGGGTCCCTCTCCCCCTTCCTCTGCTTCTCTCTCTGCACGGAACTATCGCCTCCATCAGTCCAGGGAGACTCTGCCCGGAGACCGATGACGCTGGACAAGGGGGAATTCCTATTGGCCCTCCTGTTCTTTTTGGGCCCTCCCAATTCCTAAGTCCAAAAAACCTCCTCCTCCCAGCCCCCAGACCCACCGATTCCTCCTCTGGGCCTGGGAGCATCCGCCTCTTTCTCCCCTCTCTTTGGGGGCGTTTGTGGGGCAGCAGCATCCATGGGCTCTGCTGGGCTCCCCCTGATGTTGTTGTGGGGGGGGGTCCCAGATCCCTAAGCGGAGGGGGAAGGAGACCCCCAGAAAAGGGGAGCTGGGAGGGGCCGAAAGTGCTCCTTGGGGGAGAAAGAGGCTGGGATCCTGGGAAACCCTCCGGAGGGGAGGGGCGAGGGAGGCCCAGGCCCAGGCAATTCAGCCGGTTCTAGCGAACCAGGGAGAACCGGCTGAATAGCGCAGGCTGGTAAAGCCTGTTATTAAGAACACAAAGCCTGCAATTACTGCAGGTTCGAGCCCGGCCCAAGGTTGACTCAGCCTTCCATCCTTTATAAGGTAGGTAAAATGAGGACCCAGATTGTTGGGGGGGCAATAAGTTGACTTTGTAAAAATATACAAATAGAATGAGACTATTGCCTTATACACTGTAAGCCGCCCTGAGTCTTCGGAGAAGGGCGGGGTATAAATGTAAACAAAAAAAAAATTCCCTCCACTGCTGCAGTGGTGTCAGCTTTTCTTAGCGATGGCGGAAGATAAACACGAACGGCTAAAAGCCGGACAGGGTCCATCTTGAGGAGAAGGGCCATCCTAACCATATGCTTTAAAGGGGCAAGAAGAAGGGGCCCTGCTCTCAAGTCGGTAGACATGAATCTACCCAGCCCTCCCTTCAGTCTTCCTGGGCCTCTGCCTGGCCTTGGGTCTACCTTATGTGAGTGAGAACCATTTAGCAGTCTCTTGAACCAAAATGATATCCTGATCATCTAACAGAGGATGGGAGTTATTTAGGTACCACCCAGCTACAGTCCATGACAGAACACTTAATGTATTTTTCTTGCATTGGTCTTCATATTGTCCCTACGAGTTCACAGTAGGGGCATTTAATGGAAGATAATTATGCTGGGTACCATTGACACCAAAAACTAGATTCTGTTGGTTAACTGATGCATTTGACCAAGAATTTGGCATATTTTGAGAGTCTGTGGGGTCACCACCATGAACATCAAGGGCAGCCTCCGCATTTGTGTGGGACACTGAGGTCTGCCTCTGTCTCTGATCGCCAGCAGTCAGTAGGAATAATTGCTCAATTGATTTCCTAGAATGTGTGTCATGTTCCCTGTCAGTTGTCAAAAAACAAATTCCTCTGAATGACTTTCATGGCATTCTCTTTAATAAGATTTATTGGGATGAAAGGGAAGGGAGTTACACAAATTTCAGTCATTCAACTATTTCCATTTTGAAATGTAGATACAGTATGATTTTCTTTGACTTCTGCATATTGTCTAAGTAGAAATAATGTGTTTTTTCAAATAAAAGCAAATTTTATAATTCTTCCAATTTTATTTGTGTTATGTCTCATGTTTTTACATTTGTTCTGGCTGTGAGCTGCTCCTTTGTGTTCAGGTCTGGCCTCAGAAGGATAATGTAGCACTTGGGGATGAAGATGCAGCCCAGCAGACCAGCACTGGAGGCCAGGATGGAGAAGACCTGCACAGCCACCATGTATTTCCCTTTGGTGCTCAGGTAGGTGGGCACAAAAGTCACCCAGACACTGCAGAAGACCAGCATGCTGAAGGTGATCAGCTTGGCTTCGTTGAAGGCCCCAGGCAGGTTCCTGGCCAGGAAAGCCACCGTGAAGCAGATGGCAGCCAGGAAGCCCATGTAGCTGAGGGTGACGTAGAACAGGACAACGGCCCCTTCGTTGCATTGCAGGACGATCTCTCCAGGCTGGGAGTGGAGGTCAGAGTCAGGGAAGGGGGGAGAAACTCCCAGCCAGATGGAGCAGATGATAACTTGGACAGCAGAACAAGAAAGGATGATGGAATTGGCCAAGCTCTTCCCCAACCATCTCTTCGCTCGGTTTCCTGGTTTTGTGGCCAGGAAGGCCAGCACCACCGTGATGGTTTTGGCCAAGAGAGAAGAAATGGCAACTGAGAAGATGAGGCTGAAGACCGTTTGTCGGAGAAGGCAGGTGACTTTCCTTGGTTGACCAATGAATAGAAAAGAAGACAAGAAGCAAAGCAGGAGGGAGATCAGGAGGATGTAGGAGAGGTCCCGGTTGTTGGCTTTGACAAGGGGAGTTTCTCTGTATTTAATGAAGATGATTAGAACAAGGCCTGTGATTAAGAACAAGAATAGGGCAAAAGAGACCAGGATGATGCCCAGATGTTCTTCATAAGACAGGAAGGTTACGACTTTGGGGATACATTGGACTCTGACCTCATTTGGATATTTATCCTCTGGACACTTGGTGCATTTTTGTGTATCTGAGAAAGCCAAAAAGCAATATTTCTTTAATATACTGGATTTTTTACATTTCCAAAAATACCTTTCTGGACAAAGCCTGATTACAGGCTTTGCTTAACCATTCCATAGGGGGAAAAATGATAACATAATTTTCTAATACCTTTATAGCTAAGGTATAGTAAATTGGAGGATTTCTAGTGCAATTTGAATAAAGAAAAAAGAATTGAGCTTCAATGCATATTTTAATTTGTACTTTCATCAAAATGCTGTGGAGAAATCCATTTCCACAAAGCCTCCCATTTCCCTCAGTGTGACCCACCTTCCTGAGTGGAGAAGGTCCCCTCTGGACAAGGAATGCAGTCATAGCAACAAACTGGCTCTCCTTCTCGAGCCCTCTTGACAAATCCAGGATGGCAACTTTCCACACATCTGGACTGAGGCAGGGACTGAGCAGAAAAACAAGGAATGCCAAAGGAAATATGTTAGGACTCTCCATCCATGGAAAATAGGGGGAGAAATGGACATTAGACAAGTAGATTCTGGGCTTCACTGAGGTAAATATGAAATCTCTGACTCCTCCCAAACACGGAAGGAGATGTGACCCTGGCAGGTTCTTTCTTTAATTCTTCTCTTATGCTTCTACCATAACACACTGTAATAAATAACTTTTCCACTTAATAAAGTCTGGGGGGGATGGAATTGAGAAAAGATTTAAGCATTAAGTAACAAACAATTGGTTCCTCCTTATGGCTGTATCAAAATGCATTCCTCCACTCTTCTTCTATCCATGGTATGGTTATCAAAGATGTATCAAATTGTTATTAGATTTTTTAAGTAGAATAAAATGTGATTAAGAAGGAAAGTTCTGGAAAGGTTTCTTCTGGACTACAGAAAGCCTTTCAAAGCTGTTTCCCCTTGTCACCAGTTCAAAATAGTCTTTTGTCACCATTTAAGAGATAAAGGAAAAATCCTCATAAATTATAGCTGATGATGTGTCTGCAAGAAAACCAGGAAGCTCAGAGAACACCAAGGAGCCCCCATGTCAACCCTGAGCTACAAATATTCTCCTTTATTAAGGCTAAAGGTTTCTGCATTGTTTCTAGAACTGTCATGAGATTGAGGGGAGATCATGAGAAAGTGTCCCTGAAAAAGATTAAGTCACAAATCTTTGGCTGCAACAGACGGGACGTGAATGTGAGTCCTGGGTCAGAAGGAGATATTTTTAAGTTATCCAAGAAAAAGTCCTTTGTGTTGAAGAACTGCAGTTAGGAGACTCCAACTGGCATGGAAAGACAGGCCCACATTTAATCTTAGTTAAATTTGGAGACTCCTTTTGCCCAGAGGGACTGAAGTTGGCTAACACTCAAGATAAACAAGGCCATTCAAGGGATTTCCAGATGAAAGACCCTCTTAAGAGCCAAAGGCCAAATCTAAGTGGTGTTTCCTGTCACAATCTCTCTGGTTCCTTCTGATATCAGGAAGACCTTTTCTTTCAATCAAAGTTGTGTTTCAGTGTTTCAGGTTTCTGGGTCAAGGGATTCTCTCACTGGTCACTCTCATTTTATGGGAACTGAAAGCCTTGGATCTCCTTCCTAGGGGCAGAAGGCCAATTGCTCCCCCCAGTTGGGTGAGAGACAGATATGGCTACCTTTGACCAGGTCTGGACTACTTAAAACTATCAGAGACCATGGAGCTGCCCTTTGAGGGAACCATTTCCCAATGGCCTTTCCCTCAGCAGGACAAGAGGAAGCTTCTCTCCCAATGGGACCTCCAGGAGCTCCATCCAGCCATGATCCAATCTCATCTCATTCAGTCCAAACCTCAATTCAGGGTCTGTTCCACAGAATTCTCTTCTGCTTTGCTCTTTCAGGACAAGGAACAAGCAAACCGGAGGCTCTTAACAACACAACCTCCAGCACTTGAGTGTTTCTCATCCCAGGTTGGACACGGCTGAATCAGCTAAAAAGTCTTCAATATCACAGCATCTGAAGAAGACCTTGGTCAATAGTACTGAAGCCTCCCAAGTGGTCTATAGAAAGAAAACTAAAAGGTTTCTACTCCCCATCTTCAATTCTCAGTGAAGGTCATGGACCCTGGAAACTGAGCTTAGTCCACGTGAAATGGGTCCCAAATCTTTGGAAAAAACAGGAAAGACCCCAAAATTTTTCCCACCTTGTTGAGCAACATTAGCCGTGAAAGAGCATCTTGGTAGATTGTAAGTCTTTGTCTTTCCAAAGCCCCCATTCGCTGCCTGATGGGATTCTCCTTGGGGAGAATCAAGGAGCTTGTGATTCCCAGATCTGCTACTAAATCTCCATTTTGATCCAAGTAGAGTTTCCTATCAGAAATATTGCAAAACTCATTCTTCTGCAGGAAAGGATGGAACTAGAAGGAAACATCCAAAAAAATTTTAAAGCTTTTTGTACACTTGAATCTTTCTTCTACAGTCGTCTAACATCAAAATATGCTTATTTAGAAAAATAGGTGTTACTGCTATCTGCATAAATAAAAATCAAAGACATTTCAGCAAAATTTCTCCATCATATATTGGCAAAATACACATTAACAAAATATAATTGATGCAATTGGTAAGTTATAGGGGATATTCTAGAGCAGGTGACCAAGAAAATGAATCATAGGAAAAAGGAGATTATTCATAAATGCCTAGAAAACATCAGGTTGATTATGAGAAATGATTCATTTAGTGACCATTCAAAGTTACAACGGCACTGAAAAAGTGACTAATGATAGTTTTTCCCAGGATCATGGCAGCCTCCCCAGGGTCTCCAGGTGATCAAAATCTGAATTCCTGGCATCCACTTGTGATGGTTAAAGTGTTTTAGGGTCACCTGATCTCCTTTTGCGACGTCTGACAAGCAAAATCAATAGGGAAGCCAGATTCACTTAACAGCCATATTACTGACTTAACAACCACAGTGACTGATTTAAGAAGAAAAGACAAGAAAGATCATAAAATAGGGCATAACTCACTTAACAACCGTCTTGCTTAGCCACAGAAATGTTGAGCTCAATTGTGGTCGTAAATCCCATCCTGCCTCTTCCAATAACTGGAAGAAGCTGCCCAGAAGCTCCAGATCTCCTCCAGGCGTGAAATCTAAAAATTTTCCCTACCGGTTCTGGGGGCGTGGCTTAATTGGTGGGCGTGGCTTGGCGGTCAGATGACTGGGTGGGCGTGGCCAATAACAATAAATAATAAAAATAATAAACAAAGTATAAAAAACAATAAGAGGTACCAAAAACCAACTTTCACACTTTACACACACACAACACAACACAACTCACACACACACACTCACACAAAATACCACATCCAGCTTTGTTAGATTTTGTGTGTTTGTGTAGTTAGAGTGAAACACTACAGAAACACCAAATCTCAGAAAGCTGCACAAATATTTTATTTTATTATTTTATTTTATTTATATTTTTTAGATCAGGGGTCTCCAACCTTAGCAACTTTAAGGTTTGTGGACTTCAATTCCCAGAGTTCCTCAGCCAGCCAAGCCAGCCAGCATTAGTTGCTCAGTGATGAAATAGATTAGCTAAGCAACTGATTCTGTCTGGTGCTGAAAGTGAAACTGGGGCTTTCGGCCTGGGAAAAAAGCCATGAGTTGGATCAGTAATCAGGTAAGTGCCTTAGAATCTCTTAAAAGGAGGTTTTCTACATGTTTTCTACAGAAAACATGTTTTTAAAGGTTCTACTGATGAGAAATTCAGGTGAGATCCCCAGAGGAGCCTTTAAAAAATTTTTTTTGAAGTTTAAAGGCTCTGCAGATCTCAGCTGAGGGGCGGGATCCTCAAAGGCTTTTTTTTACTTTTAAAGGCATGTTTCGGCTGAAGAAAAACCTGCTTTTAAAAGTAAAAAAAACAACAACCCTCTGCTGAGGCAAGGGGGATGGAGCCAGGGATTTTTGCTATTGGTCCTCCGAACCAGCAGCCGCTATCACTACCGGATCGCGCGGGAGCATTTCACCCTTGATCTTCTCCATGTTGTTCCAGAGGGAGGGAAATGGGGAAATGAGCTCAGTCAGAAGGGAGGAGATTCTGGCTGAAGGGGAGGAAAAAAAGACCCTGAAAAGAGGAGCCATTTCAGAGCTGAGCCCTCAAAGCGGAGAAGTTCAGCCTCCCCTTCACTGAGGAGGCAAAGACTGAGCAGCCATCAGTCAGAGGAGCTTCCACTGGGACTCCTGCAGAGAGGAGGGGTTGGGCTGGATGATCTCAGGGCCTCCTTCAAAGTTACAAATATAAAATTCTATTATGCTAATCACAAACCCATAAAGACAAGAATGTATTTAAAAATACAAATCCTTTTAAACTTAGCAGTGTTTAAAACCGAAATCTATCTGTCGTGGTGCTTAGAAGATCATGTCTCCAGCAATTAGATTGTCCCAACTGTTGACCTTCTGAAGCATAATGTAGTTGAGAAGGTTCCCCTCCTTCTCCTCTGGGTTCCTTCGCTGAAGGATCTCAGATGAATGGGTCCATATCTACACCTCCCTACCTGCCATGGGTGCAGCCTTGGAGCCCCCAACACCTTTCCGCCTTCCTTCCTTCTCCTCTTCCATCTGGAGGAATAGGCAGCATTCAAGGCCTGGGCCAGAGTCTGGATGATACTGTACCAATGGGGGTAATTTGGGATCCATATCATGTCCTTTTTCTTCTGGGTCCCCAGTGGGGCTTTCTGGGTGCATCTTCTGCGGCCTTTGACAGAAAAGACGTTCTTGGGAAGAAAACAGTGGAAATAATGATCTTGAAACTTTCCTTCCACAAAGAAATACGGTTCAAAGGCAGAATCTTTTGGCCTTTCATTTTGCAGATAAATGAAGCTCCAAATACTATGGACGTATTTGAACAGTCTGTGCTTTCTCAATTCATATGCTCCCAAAGCTGTATTGATCCAGACTTTCCCTTCAATGGGTCCCAGGAGACGCATAAGTGTTAAATGGAAAGGAAGAATTCTGTCCGTAATGGCAACATGTTCTATGAAGTTAACAAAGACATTGACGTGTCTCCACTGAGAGAGGGCCTCCCTGAATGTTGCTGTATATCCAGTTGTTGAGAACAGTTGTGATATAACTACACAAATTCCATTCCTGACAAGCATAGGAGGGAAAGTCCTCATGAAATTCTCTCCATTTTCTGTGTTTGAAGCAAAGAGGCCAATCAGGGTCCATCTGAAATGGAGGAGCACTTGGACAACGGCTGGGTAGTGGAATCCTTTTTTTGGGAACAGCTGGTGGAAAAAAGGGAATTGACTTTTATCACTCAGAGCCTCTGAAGCAGTTCCAGGATTTAGCTAAAAATGCAATGAAGAAAGCTGTATTATATTGGGGGCCAGATAAAGTCCAAAACTTTATTTTTTAATAAATTCAACTTGGTTTTGATGAATAAATTAAATCAATTGTTGTTGATTAGCCATTAGGCTATGTCAAGAAACAGAATTTTAAATACATTAACAACACTGTATATGAAAAAAAAATTATTGAAAAAGTTTTAAAAAACAAACATTTTTCCCCCTTTCCCCCCCTCCCCCCCTCCAAACCCCCTCCCCCCTCCCTTCACCCCACCCCCACCCCGGCTTCCTGGGTCAATCACAAGGTATTGTTACATATAAACCAAACATAGAGTAAGATTTTCCCTTCTAATCCAATTAGCCTCATCCGAGTCTTTTCATTTTCTAACCCCCCCCCATTATATAAAATAATAGATCCTAATTATTCAAAGGCAATCTGATATCTCTTAATCTGATATCTATTTTGTAAATAATCAATCCATTTTTTCCATTCAATTAAATATCTTTCCTGCGTATTGTCTTTCAAAAAAGCTGAGATTTTTGCCATCTCAGCCAAGTTAGTAACTTTCAATATCCATTCTTCTATTGTAGGTATCTCTTCTTTCTTCCAGTATTGTTCAATCAACAGTCTTGCTGCTGTTATTAAGTTCAAGATCAATTTAGTCTCAGTCACTGTACAATCCGTTATAATTCCCAAAAGGAAAAATTGCGGCAGGAACTTTATCTTCTTCTTCAAGACATTTTGAATAATCCACCAAATTCTTATCCAAAAGGCCTTAATTTTCTTACAAGTCCACCAAATATGAAAATATGTAGCATCATCACACTCACATCTCCAACATTTCGCTTGGATATCAGGATACATACGTGATAATTTTTGGGGATCTAAATGCCATCTATAAAACATCTTATAAAAATTTTCCCTTAGATTCTGTGCAACACTGTATATGAAAATTGAATAAAAGAAACAAATAAAATAAAAAAGAATAAGAATAAAAACATAAATCATATTTCTGTATCATCCCTACAATTTATTGCAATCGGACACACCTATGCAGATGTCAAATGAATGTTTTGTTCCAACAAAGGGCCGTATTATATGTAAATGTTTAATTCTGATTGAACAGCAAATGTGTTGCTTTAACACAAGTATCCCAAAAGGTTGTTGGTCTAATGTGCAGTCCAAGACATCCCTATCTTCAAAAATGGAGATCCAAGCCTAGTTGAAAACTACAGACCAATCTCTCTATGCTGCGTCACCTGCAAAGTAATGGAATCTATCATCAATCAATCCATTACCCTCCACCTTGAAACAAACAACCTACTCTCTAATAAACAATTTGGTTTCAGGAAAAAATTATCATGTAGTTTACAACTTCTCCACTACAAAAACATATGGACTACTAATCTTGATCAAGGCAAAGCAGTAGATGCAATCTACATAGACTTCTGCAAAGCTTTTTACTCAGTAATACACGATAAACTTCTCCTAAAACTAACATCCTATGGCATCTCAGGACCCCTCCACAATTGGATATCTGCTTTTCTGTCTAACAGACAACAAGTGGTCAAAATTGGCAATGCTCTATCAAATCCTGTTCCTGTCAAGAGTGGCGTTCCTCAAGGCAGCGTTCTTGGATCAACACTCTTCATACTATACATAAATGATCTCTGTGACCATATCTCAAGTTATTGTGTTCTCTTTGCTGATGATGTCAAACTATTTAACACCACCAAAAATACTACTACCCTTCAAAAAGACTTTGACTTTATCTCCGATTGGTCTAAAACTTGACAACTCCAAATCTCAACCAGCAAATGCTCAGTCTTACATATTGGAAAAAAGAACCCAAACACTAAGTACATGCTTGATGGACATTACCTTACTGATGACCCCCACCCTGTAAAAGACCTTGGAGTTTTCATATCAAATGATCTAAGTGCCAAAGCCCATTGCAACTACATAGCGAAAAAGGCTCTAAGAGTTGTAAACCTAATTTTGCGTAGCTTCTTTTCCAAAAACACTACACTACTAATCAGAGCATACAAAACATTTGCAAGACCCATTCTTGAATACAGCTCACCTGTCTGGAACCCATACCACATCTCTGACATTAATACAATTGAACGTGCCCAGAAATATTTTACAAGAAGAGTTCTCCGCTCCTCTGAATACAACAAAATACCTTATACCACCAGACTTGAAATCCTGGGTTTAGAAAACTTAGAACTCCGCTGACTCCGACAAGACCTGTGTTTAACACACAGAATCATCTATTGCAATGTCCTTCCTGTTGAAGACTACTTCAGCTTCAATCACAATAATACAAGGGCAAACAATAGATGAAACTTAATGTTAACCGCTTCAATCTTGATTGCAGAAAATATGACTTTTGTAACAGAGTTGTTAACGCTTGGAACACACTACCTGACTCTGTGGTCTCTTCTCAAACTCCCAAAAGCTTTAGCCAAAAACTGTCTACCATTGACCTCAGCCCATTCCTAAGAGGACTATAAGGGGCATGCATAAGTGCACAAAAGTGCCTACCGTTCCTATCCTATTGTTTTCTTTCATTATATGTGCTTGTATATAATGTTGTGACAAAAATAAATAAATAGATAGATAGATAGATAGATAGATAGATAGATAGATAGATAGATAGATAGATAAAAGACCTTGTCTCTCTTTCCTATGCAGTTGACATTCAATAGACCAGATTCCTGGTGAAGCAATCTTTTTATTTTTTTAGTTTTGTTTATTTTATTTATTTATTTATTTATTTATTTATTTATTTATTTATTTATTTATTTATTTATTTATTTATTTATTTATTTATGTCTCACCTAGTTATGCAAGAGATAAGGAGACCACAGCACCTGATATAATTTGTCAGTTGTTTAATCCAAGAGGACTTTATTTGAAGTTTTGTATGTTTAAACCCAGAGAACTTTGGGACTCTGTCAGGTTCCAGAGGTTTAATTGTAGACTAAACATTTCTTTCATGTGGAAAAGGAAGGAGACCCTCTGTGAGTTCTCTGGTTTCACGTATCAGGACATAGTAAAGAGCATCTGGTCTTAAGCACTTCTTAAAAGTAGGTAAATGCAACCTCAGACGAACAGCAACAACACAGGACATCTTACACACCCTGTCATCATTTCCTTTGCAGAAAGAGAGCCAAAATGGAGAAGCCAGGTGTGAAAGGCCAAGGACACCCTGACTGCTTCCACAGGTGTGAAGAGGCTGAGAGGTGCTGCTGATCAAGGGACCCGGATTAATTGACCATCGCAAGTGTGACTTTTTCTATAAAAGCCAAAGTTTCAGGGTTGAGCTGTGTGTTAACACAATGCAAAGGGAAAAGTCACCAGCAGTGATCTGAGAGAAGCAACTGTTGCTGCCTATCAATCTGGGAAGGTTTCAAGGCCATTTCCAAACAATTTAACGTTCATCATTCTATAGCGAAGAAGGTTATTCAGAAGTGGAAACCATTCAAGGCAGCTGCCAATCTTCCCAGGAGGGACCATTTCAGAAAGTTCAGCCAAGGTCGGACCATGCAATGCTCAGAGACGTGGCAGAAAACTCCAAAATTCCACCTCAGACTCCAGAGGCCTCACTGAGCATCTTAAATGTTCCAGAATAATCAGAAAAAGACTGAAGAAGTTTGGTTTGCTTGGGAGGGTTGCCAGGAGGAAACGTCTCTCTCAAAAGAACATGGCAGCGTGGCTGAGGTTTGCCAAGTTGCACCTGAACTGTCTGGTAAGACAGTCTGTTATTAACACAGCTGCCTGCAATTACTGCAGGTTCTAGTCCCACCAGGCCCAAGGTTGACTCAGCCTTCCATCCTTTATAAGGTAGGTAAAATGAGGACCCAGATTGTTGGGGGGGCAATAAGTTGACTTTGTATATAAATATACAAATAGGATGAAGACTATTGCTAACATAGTGTAAGCTGCCCTGAGCCTTCAGAGAAGGGCGGGATATAAATGCAAATAATAATAATAAAAAAAAGCACCACAAGATTTCTGGAACATTCTCCTTTGGACAGAAGAGACCAGAGAGGAGACATTTGGCCATAATGCACAGAGCCATGATTGATGAAAACCACACACAGCACATCAGCACTATCAAGTCACACCAACTCTCAAGCACCATATGGAGATATGATGATTTGGGCTTGTTTTGCAGCCATGGGGCCTGGGCACTTTGTGGTCATTGACTCAGCCGTGAATTCCTCCGTCTGCCAAAGTGTTCCAGAGCCAAAGGTGAAGCCATCTGACTGACAGCTGAAGCTTGGAGGACTTTGGGTCATGCAAGAGGCCGATGGCCCCAAACACACCAGCAAGTGGCTGGAAAAGAAAAGGATCCAGGCATTGCAACGGCCCAGTCAGAGTCCAGACCCCCCCTCCCCGATTGAAACGAGGTGGTGGGGCCTCAAGAGAGCCGTGCAGAAACAAACCCCCACAAACCTCAAGGAATGGAAGCCACGTTGTAGAGAAAAGGGGGGCAAAATTCCTCCCACAATGATGTCAGAGGCTGATAAAGTCAAACAGAAAAGGATTGCTTTGAGTTATTGCTGCAAAGGGGATTCTACAAGTTACTGTATCATAAGGAGTGTTTAGTTTTTGAAACATGGCTTCTCCATTTTGGATTTCTTTTTGTAAAATAAATGTGGAGATGGTGTAATATGTCATGTACTGTTGTTCATCTGAGATTGTAGTTGCCTCCTTTTGAAGAACGGCTAAGGAGCAGGTGCCCTGATCAGATGCCCTGATACATAAAATCATAGAACTCAAAGAGGGGGAACTTTCCTTTTCACGTGACTGTATTTTCCCTGATTTTAGAGAAAGATGAAATTGTGTAAATTCCCAATTCAGCTCTGAGTCAGCAGCTTAAATCTTTTTATTCACCCCCCAAATACTCCTCAGGTGTCCTGATTGGGTTTGTTCCAGGAGAGGTCGATATTAAGCCCCAAACTTCAGTTCAATTGAAGGGTCTGGGGGTAACTTTGGCATTATATAAATTGGGAAGAAAGCTGGATAGCTATGATTTTTTTTAAGTTTAAGCAGTAAATTCAATCCTGCCGTTGCTCTAAGTGGGCTCCTTTGATGATGGCATATCCAAAATTCAGTCTCAGGAGAAAGTAATTCTAGATAAGGTGTTATTTACTATATAAGCTCATCATTTGTTTTCCAGAGACCCCAATGTTTGACTTTGATTTATCAATAATCAGAGAATTATTATGTCAGTAGGAGCCAAATTTTCTCAAGAGTCTACACAATCTAACCCACAGGATAATGGTACTGCATTGTCAATTTAAACCAACATATATTTAGCATTTTCTGCCCACCTAGCAGTTTGAAAAAAATGTGACACTAGTAGAGAAATACACGGTGTGTACAATTATTAGGCAAGTGAGTATTTTGACCATGTCATCCTTTGTGTGCATATTTTCCACCTCCAAGCTATATAAACCTGATCGCTTAGTGGATATAAGCATATCAGGTGATGTGTTTTTGTGTAATGAAGGAGGGTGTGGCCTAAGGAGATCAACACCCTATATCAAAGTGTGCATAATTATTAGACAGCTTCTTTTCCTCAGGCCAAAAAAGAGATTTAAGTGAGACTGAAAAGTCAACAATTGTAAAAAGTCTTTCAGAGGGATGCAGCGCTCTTGAAATTGCTAAGATATTGGGGTGTGATCACTGAACCATCAAACATTTTGTTGCAAATAGTCAACAGGGTTGCAAGAAAAGTGTTGAGAAAAAAAGACGCACATTAACTGCCAAAGATTTGAGAAGAATCAAACGTGAAGCTACCCATTATCCTCCAGTCCTTTCATATTCCAGGGCTGCAACCTGTCTGGAGTGGCCAGAGACATGGCCAAGGTAAGGTAAGGAAGGCTGAAACCCAACCACCACTGAACAAGGGACAGAAGCTGAAACTGGGCCAAGGAATACCTGAAGACAGATTTTTCAAAGGCTTTAGGGGCTGATGAGAGTGAGGCTTGATGGACCAGGTGGATGGGCCCGTGGCTGGATCAGTAACGGGCACAGAGCTCCACTTCGACTCAGAGGCCAGCAAAGTGGAGGTGGAGCATTGATATGGGCTGGTGTTATTAAAGAGGAGCTAGCTGGACCTTTTCGGGTTGAAGATGGACTCAAAATCAACTCCCAAACCTACTGCCAGTTTTTAGAAGACACGTTCTTCAAGCAGTGGTACAGGAAAAAGTCTGCATCTTTCAGGAAGACCGTGATTTTTATGCAGGGCAATGTTCCACCACTGCGTGGCTAGCGATGCAAGGATAATGACAGGGCCCCCTTCCTCACCTGACCTAAACCCTATTGAGGACTTGGGGGCCCTTCTTAAAGGGAAGATTTATGGTGAAGGAAAACAGTTCACCCTCTGAAGAGGCTCTGGGAGGCTGCGGTTGCTGCAGCACAAACAGTGGATCCTCAACAGATCAAGAAACTGACAGACTCCATGAATGGAAGGATTATGACTGTTATTGAAAAGAAAGGGTGGCTATATTGGTCTCTCTCTCTCACACACACACATATATATTTGTGAACTTTCAGAAGTGTTTATCTGAACATTTTAGTTGTTTTTTTTATTATTCTCACTTTAACAGATACAAATAAAAAAGGGAGATGGGCAAATTTTCATTTTTCATATAGTTGCATAATAATTCTGCACACTAATAGTTGCCCACTAATTGTGCACGCATAGATATTCTCCTAAGAAAGCCAAAACCTCACTTTGACTTTCTTAAATGTTCAGGTTTGAGGTTTATTAACGTTTTGGATTGACCGAGAGCACTGTAGTTGTTCAATAACAAAATTAATCCTCCAAAATGCCACTTGCCTAATAATTCTGCACAGAGTGTAGGTATCTCTTTGGTACAGCGTAGCCTTTATTGTCATTGTACAACACGTATACAAAGAAATTGGTTTTAACCTCACTGGTGCAATCCATGACACAAAATTCCAACAACATAAATTTTCTTTGGTGGGAAATGTGGTGGGTTTCGTGCAGATGGTTGGGCCCTTGCCAGAGCTGGACTTGCTCGGATGTGATACCCAACCGCGAGGTGGTGGGTGGTGAGAGAAGCCCGTATGATGCCACAGGACCCCTCTCAGCTTTCTGGTGCGGAGCTAGTTCACCGCCTGTGATGCACCCTGGAGAAGCTCATGGGCACAAACTGAACGGACTAGCACTCTTTGGCAGTGAAACAAATACTATGTACTAACATTGTAGACTCTTGGCTAATTATGCCTTTGCCAACTGCTAAGCAAATAAATAATTTAGCACTTTAGGTATGTACGTGAGAATCTTGCTTTGGTCCTGGTAACTCATTAATATCTAGACTGAAGAACAAGGGTTCAAATATGCCCCCTTCTGTGTTACCTGTTGGTAAGCATAGATCCTTCTTCTCGTGGCTCCATAGAGCCCAAACCTCCCTCTCAAACAAGAGCTTGGATCAGGGCCAACAGGCTGAGCTCCGTTTTGAGGGCAATCAATTTCCTCCATCATATTTCTCTGCTCTCAGTGTCAAATGTTCCACTAACATCTATAAAGTCGGAAAACTGTCGTTTACCTGACTGTTATATTATGTAATTTGACATTCTTAGATTAGAAAACAAAACTGTTGCCAATATTAGAGTATTAATTTATTGATTAATTATTATACAACTTGATGGAATTTTTTACTCTACTTAAAACCTTCTTGTTCTTCTGCAGGGAATGGACTAATACCCACCACTCACTTTATCGGAGGGAGAAAAACACACACAAACCTGGGGGACTTTGTAGGTGTCTGCTAATGTTGACATCTGGATGGAGATGCCCCTGTTAGCTGCATCAAGAAGAGCCAGAAGGTTCTCCTTCCTTCCACAGCCGTAGTTGGGGACGTTGGCTTCTCCAGTGGAGAGAATGTCCATCAAGGCATCTGAAGTGCGGAAAGTGTTCAAATAGTTGTCATGGAGGTTGTAGCCCAGTGTGAGATTGTGCAGGAGCTGGGAATTCTTGTTGACCACTTGAATGGCGAAAATTAATCGTAGGGTTTTTGAAAAACCATAAAAAAACTTACTGTAAAAGATGTTCATGTTATTATTAGTAACAAGTAACTTTTTAAAAGAATTTATTCTTTTTTGCCTCCACAAGCCTACCGAGTCTTAAGCCGATATTGATCCAAAACCAATAACCAGTTATAGATTTATGGGACTGGGCTGGGCAGAGGCAACTACAACTGTTTCAATCCCTCCTTTAAACAAAATAAATTCAAGTGATGAATTCAGGGGTGAACGTGGAAAGGAAAATAATCTAGATTGCCTTCGGGGGGTTTTCAACCCCATCTTTGGATTTCAGTCTCTTCCACAAAACAAGACAAAAGAGGGAAGCCATGGAAATCAAAATCATTCAGGCAGGTCTTGTGGTACAAAAGTGAAATAAGAAGGAAAGAAGGAGAGCATTAGAATTAGGAAAAGGAGGAAATGCCACTCCTTCACCCTGAATGACTTACGAATGAGACTGGAGAGAAGGAGCACTGTGGAAAGGAAACGTGATATCTGGTACTATTTTTTCCGTTATGACTATGCCAATGAGATGGTCTCCTGGCCTGTAATAGCTCCATGGTTGTTTCCCATCCTGGTGCTCCAAACTCAGCGGGCATTTCATTCCAATCTTCCCAGAGACCGGCTGGGACACCAGCAGCATCAGAAGCAGAAGAAGAGGTCCATAACTCATGGGGTGAATCAATCCGCTTCCTGTTTCTAACACAAAAAACAGGAACAGTTGGGAAAACGCAAAGACTCTGAGAAGTGCCCGTGGCTTTCCTGACATCAACAGGGAACGACACAGTTTCATCTGGACAGGAGAGAAAGGTACAATCAAGAGCAGAGCCTCTACCTGTCCCCAAACTTGTTCCCAGAGAGTTTGACCCAAGGAATTTATCCTTTTCTCATACAAGACCCTTTGCTTGTGGCTTCAATCTGATGTTTACATCAAAGTCAACAACTGGAGAAATAGCATCATGGGTCTCAAAGGTCCAGATGGTTATAATTATAGAGAGAAGCAACTTCTCCTCTTGGGATCCTAAACTTTTTTAGGGCTCCATGTGCCTGGGGACCCTGTTCTGTTGTGGTTGTGGTCCTTCCTGTCAGGTCATGTCCAGAAAGTGATGCTGGAGAAGATGGTTCAGCACTCAGGGAATTGACTTCTGCTGTCCTTCAACATGGCCTCTTGTCTCCAGAGATTGCTGGGGAAGGTCACCCAGAGTTATGGAGTTTGGTGCCACTTTAAGTTAATGCCATTGAACTCCAGTGTTGCCTGTCTTCTAATGCCAAGGAGGCCATCAGCGCCCTTGAACTCTGCCCAAGGTGAAGAGTAGGGCCTGTTTGGGATTCTGTTTTAGATCAGAATCCAATATATTAATCCCCATTGCAGCCGGTTTTAAAATTGCTTGTGTCTGAAGTGAAATTTCATTTCCCATCTTTTCTACCAATATTAAATTTTGGGTAAGAGCTCATGAAGAAGCAGGAAAGTGACAACTTGTGGACTAGATCGTTGGGTAAATCAGCAGAAAATTATAGAGTGGATGGAAGTTTTTATTTATTTTTCTTGCTTGTCATTTCTGTGTTGTCTTTCCATGTTCCTATAATAGGCTAAGATTCTTTATATTTTAGGTTTTTAACTAAAGAATGGTCTGTAAGGCTTGCAGCTGAGATCTATCTATCTATCTATCTTCTATAGTATCTCATCTATCTATCTATCTATCCATCCCTCCATCCAATCATTGCATTTATTACCTCTGGTTTGTCTCACCGAGACCTGTCAATATGTTGTGTGAACGTGGTCAGAGAAGAAAACAATACAGGTAGTCCTCGACTAGACCACAATTGAGCCCAACATTTCTGCTTAAGGAGACATCTGAAGTGAGTTTTGCCATTTTATGACCTTTTTACAGTGAAGTGACTCACTGCAGTTCAAATTAGTAACCCGTTGTTATGAATCTCTTTCATTGACTTTGCTTGTGAGACTAAAATGGGATCAGAGGACACAGCAACGGTCATAATCATGAATCAGTGCCCAAGCATCTGAATTCTGATCACGTGACCCTGGGGATGCTGCAAAGGTCGTAACTGTGAAAAACGGTCATAAGTCACATTTTTCAGTGCTGTTATAACTTTGAACGGTCACTAAATGAACTGTTGTAAGTCAAGGACTCCCTGTGTATCCTATTGTTCAGCTTCTCTCCAATGAATTCATCTACTTCGGAGTTCCCATAATCCACTGACTCATCGGCCAATTGGGTTCAACGCCAGGAAACAAACCATGGTTAAAAGTTGCAGATGTGACTGCAGCCATTAGTTAAGTGCATTGTGTGGATCTCACCAGAGTCAGTTGAGCGTTATGGTTATTAATTCCCAGGGGACCCTGAGTTCTAGTCCTGCCTCAGGCACCAAGCCAGCTAGGAGACTCTGGGCCAGCCACTCTCTCTTTTTTTTTTTTTTTTTTATTATTTTTTTTTTTTGCAACAAACAAACAAAAAGAAAATACATTATTACACCCTTGTGCTATACATAAAAGGAAGATTTGGGTCTTCGGATATATCCTCATGATTGCCAAAATCCACGTTCTCGAGGTACAGGTACTGAAGCGTCCAATGTTCCAAGCGCAAAGTCCACAAATGGTTTCCAAGTCTTCCAGAAAATATCTTCTTTATACACACCACTTCTAATTTTAATATCACATGTCATTTTATCATTTAAAGCTAATTTCCACATTTCAGAATTCCACTCTTCTATTCTAAAAATCACATCCAGTTTCCAATATCTAGCTATTATAATTCTACCTATTATAATCATAATTCTAATCAATTCTTTTCATATTTTGTTAATTCTATTTCCTTAATTACCAACAATAATATAGTTTCCACTCTCAATGTTATTACTTTCCCCATCATTTCAAATATCATTTTCTCAATTGTTGCCAAAACTTTTAACCTTATCACAATTATACCACATATGTTCATAAGTCCCCAATTCCAACTCACATCTCCAACATTTTTACTAGTTTTTATCCATTTGTGACAATCTTACTGGAGTCAAATACCATTTCAAACAACTTTATAATTGTGCTCTTTAATCCTTATAGATAAAGTTCTCATAATTCTACTCTTCAGTTCACATTCCAATCTGATTCTGGTATTTCAATATTAAGATCTTTTTCCCAATTTGTCCTCATCACTCTTTGTAATTTTCATCAGAATTTATAATCTTATAAACCCTACTAACGAGTCCCTTTAGCCCAATTTCATCTTTCATAATCCGAGATACTAAATATTCAAATTCAGTTTCACATCTATTTATCGAATAATTTTCCTTTAGTTTTTTGTCCATTTTCTATCTGTATTTTTCAAACCAACTTAACCCTAATTTTCAATAATTTCTTTATTCCTCCTTTCATTTCCATAACTTTTATCCAATCTTTAATAATTTCTATATTTTCCTCTTTAATCACTTCATTACGTTTTATATTATTTTAATCGCCAAATTCCAGTTGTCTCCCCAAAAGATTATATCCGAATTAAAATTTTAACAAATTTGTTCCACATTTTTACTTAATCCCTTTAACCAATAACTTCTACTTACATTTTAAATTTGCTTTATCTAAAACCACCTTGATCCAAATTTCTCTATATCCCTTAACTCTAAATCTCTCCAATAATTATCTTCACCTTTAAGTATTTTTACCACTATCCGGATACCACGCCAGTAATAATTAAATAATTTGGGGATTCCTAATCCACCTTCCTTTTGATTTTGATACCACATTTTCTTCACTAATCTGGGTCTTTTGCTACCATTGCAAAATTTATCCAGTTTTTCTGATATCCTTCAATATCTTTCTCTGTCAGATTTAGTGGTAGCATCTCGAATAAAAGTTGAACTTGGGCAGCAACATCATCTTACACATTGCAATTCTACCAAACCAAGACAACTTTAAAATTTTATATTTATCTATCTTCTTCTCAATTTCGTTAATCACCACATCATAATTAAGTTTTTCAATTCTTTAACCTTAAGTGAAAGCACTATACCCAAATATTTCAATGTGTTTTAATCCTTATCCCAAATTGCTCTTGCATATTCTCAGACTCATTACCATTACTATCCATCAATAATTCTGACTTTGACCAATTTACTTTCAATCCTGTCATTTCTTCAAATTCTATCAAATGCTTATATATCTTTTCAAATCTTTCTACATTTTTCAAAATAATTAAAGTATCATCCGATACAAATTTATCTTATACCCTTATATCCTTCTAGTTCTTCATCTTTTCTATCATTTTGTCAATATTTCCATAGCCAATAAAAATAATGTTGGGGACAGGGACATCCTTGTCTCGTACCAGCTTCTAATTTTATCTCTTCAGTTAATATTCCATTCACCTTCACTCTTGCACTGCTCTTTTGGTACAATTTTGAAATAACATGTATAAACTTATTACCAAAGCCTAAAGCCTCCACAATTACTTTAATTGTTTCCCATTGTACAGAATCACAAGCTTTAAAATATCCAATGATACTATACCAATTTTATCACCATTATATTCAGCTACATCTATAATATTTAATACTCTTCTAACAATATCACTCATGTATCTACCCTTCACAAAGCCTACTTGATTATAACTTATATATCTATCTATAAATCTATTTAATCTATTACTTATAATAGCAGTAAATATCTTTGCATCCTGATTAATTAAAGAAATGGGCCGATAGGACTCAATCCTTTCTAAATCTTTATCTGGTTTAGGAATTAGGGATATCACCGTTCTATTCCATGACGAAGGTACTTCCCCACCATGTAATATTCCATTGAATAATTTTTGCAGTCTTGGTATTATTAATTCTTTAAATTCTTTATAAAACTCAACAGGTAATCCATCCTCACCTGGAGCTTTCCCTAATTTTAATTTTTGTATTATTCCATTAATCTCATCTTGTGTTATATCTTCTTCCATCAATTCCTTATATGTTTGATCAATTTTCACCACATACTTTTCTAAATAACTCTGCAATTTTCCCCGATTAATTGATTTCTTTGAATATAGATTCTGAAAAAAGTTTCTAACCACATTTCTCTAATTTTTTATAACATCTTATACCTCTATCATCTATCAAAACTCCAATTTCTCTTCTCTCTTTATCTTTCGCCATCTTTGCCAATAATTTAGAATTTCTATTACTAAATTCAAAAATTCCTATTTAAAATCTCAAATTTCTTTTACTAACTCTGTATCTTCTTCTATCATTTTATTTCTTAACATATTAAGCTCCTGAAGAATTTTTTTCTTTAGTAAGCAAAAATTGATTTTCCAATTCTTTAATCTTATTTTTATCTCTTTCCATTTTAATTTTATAATTTTTATATTTCCTACTTGATAATTTAATACTCTCCCCTCTAAACACCGCTTTCATCGCATCCCAAACAATTTCAAATTTAACCTCCCCGTTATCATTTAATCTCCAACTTTCCTCCAATTTTTTAAGTATCCATTTTTTATCCTTTTCATTTTTATACAATTTCTCGTCATATCTCCAATAGCTTCTTTTTTTCTCAAAATTAAAATCTAAGTCCACCATAACTTCTGCATGATCAGAATCTTTAAAAATTCCCACATCTACCTTATCCACATTATTCAACAAATCTTTAGAAAGAAAAATATAATCAATTCTAGAATATGTATTATATATCTTAGAAAAAAAAGTGTATACTCTCTCAATTCCTTTAACCTCTCTCCACACATCAACCACGCCGTTTCAAAGCATCCACATATTTAAAATCCCCAGTTTATTTGCTCCTCCACAGCGGGTGGGATTAGTACTGTCTATTTTATCTCTGATTAAATTAAAATCCCCAGCCACAATTACTTTCCCTACACTTTCATTCTCCAAAATTTTTGTTATTTTTCAAGAAATTCTCTTTGTTTTCATTCGGTAAATATAAATTAACAAGTGTCACTTTTTCCTCATTAAGATTTCCAACAATTATTACATATCTTCCATCTTCATCCAAAATTACCTTATGTTTTCAAAGTACACCCTATCTGATATCAGTGTTGCAACTCCTCTAGCTTTTGAAGTTCCAAATGCTTTTCATATATTTGCATACCTTTTATATACATTCTATTTGAATCTTCAGATTTCTGATGAGTTTCTTGTAAAAATAAAATGTCTGGTAAATCCTTTTAATCTTAAGCTCCAATCTTCTTCTTTAATCTGATTCCTGTACCCTTCACATTCCATGACATTATTTTATAACTCCCATTTAAAATATAAATTTTTAATCCTATCCCGCATCTTCCTTTCTGTGCCCCACCACCCGACATTAAACTACCATATAAACAACAATAAGAAAACAAAAAAACAAAAAAAACAAACAATAAAGTACAAACAATCTTCTTCCCCACATCCTCATCGGTTTCGCCTCTATAAAGAGAATGGGGAGAGGGCGTGCCAATGCCGGGGCACTTCTTCGGGCTGTCTATTTAAATTCATCACTCAAAAAAAGATAGCGATGACCGCATTCAGCTTCATATTTTCCAAGACTCTTATCTGCTTCTTCTCCTACTGTATCCTCACGACTCTTCTTCTGTTCAACCAACACAGGTGATATTTCTTTCCTCTTTAACCCTTTGGAGTCTTGCCTCCAATAGCCCCTTTCTTCTTCTGAGATTGATGTTTCCACGTATGTTCCACCCATCTGAAGCATTTGATCTTTTATCTCCATTAAATCCTCCATCTCAATCAGTCCAAGCTCCGTAAATATAATAATGCATCTATATCTGGGGTGATTGTACGCATCCTTCCTTTATAAAAAATTTCAATTGTTGTGGTGGCCTCCAATTGTATTTAATTCCATTATCTCTCAAAACTTTTGTAATTGGTTTTAAAAAAAATCTCCATGCCCTTTCTTCTCTTGATATATCCGGGAAGACTTGAATAGTCTTCCCTTCAAACTTCAAAGCATCTCCCAACTCTCTTAACTTGGCCATAACTTCCAACTTATCACCAAGATTTGAACCTGACAAGCACATTCCTGTTAGAACCATTTTGCCTTCTATATCCAATTCTAAAACGCCAGGTCTGCTATTGTGAACGTAAGTTGCGTATCCAAATCATTAATCCATTTCAACACCCGCTGTTTCAATTTATCTTCCCTTTCTTCCGAGATTCCTCTGATAACAAAATTATATTTCCTCATCTCTTCTTCCAAAAGACAAATTCTCTTATCTTGCTGCTCATTTTATAAAATATTTTGCCAATTTGCCGATCTACTTTTGCCTCATGCATGCAGCTGCTCCATTTCATCTTTAATCATTGTCATTTCCTCTTTTGTTTAGCAAAGTTATCATCCATATCTTGCTTTAAATTTTGCACTTGGATGTCAGTTTAAATGTCAAATTATCTATACGCTCTGATAGTGCTGCTATTTTTCCCAATTTTATTTAAAGCTGCAGCAATTTGCTGCGTTCTGAAAGTTGTTGAGTCATTTTGAAAACAAAAACCAAAAATTTCTCAAACTGGGATTCCAATTTTCAAAGAGTCTTAGTGAAGATCAAGGACAGCAGTCAAACCAATTTTACAGAGGGTCTTGATGAAGATCAAGGGACGACAATCTTTAATTGAGTTAAACTTTATTTGCACTCGTTAGTAGCTTATCAGTAACTTATGAGTCATATTCACTCCACAAAGAAACACAATTACCTCACAGCTTAATCAGCGCCATTTTTCTCCACGCCGGCAGAGAAAAACAAACCAGCTTGAACTTCAAAACAAAGTCCTTTTTGTTTTCTGTAATATAAACAAGCTATTAATTTCCTCTCAAAAGAAAATAATAAAAAATTATCCACCTAATAAAATCTTCTTCAGCCAATCAGCCAGTCAGTCCAGCACAAAAGATCGATCTCTTCAATTAAATTCTTCTCATTAACAAATTCAGTCTTTGATATTCCTTAGCCTCAGCATTTAACACAGAACACGATAATTATAATAAGGAAAGCAAAAGACAGTTTATTCCAAACTCCTGTGTCTGTTCGGTCATCACGCAGTAAAACTCCTTAATTCAAGCAGTTTCAGATGACCTACCAGTTTTAAATTCAGTCTGCTGGGCTATTAACACTTCCACTTCATGATTTATTAACTTTCATCCATAACGGTGCATTCCAAACAGCATTAATCCTCATAAATCTTCATTATTAAGCCCTGTGAAGTGAAGGAAAGGTCCTTACCCCACCACGGTCATGGCCACGCCCCCGGCCAGCCACTCTCTCAGAGCCCTGGGAAAGAGGCAATGGCAACCTCTTCTGAGCAACCGTGCCAGGATCTCTGGGCCAGCTTCACCTGGGGGCTTTCTGACCACCTCCACACCCAGCTGGCCGAGGCTGAGAGGCCTCCCTGCACCCGGCTTCCTTCTTGCCGGTCAAGCGGCCTCCAACGGGCTGGGATTGGACGGATGTTTGCCGGTGGCTGTGCTGTGAGGAGGGGGCACGCAGGGGTCCTGCAGGGCCAGGGTCACTGAGGCCAATAACTCCTTCTAGGGGAATGAAACCACCTTCTCTAAAGCTCCGTCTTTGGCATCTGCTAACTGTCTTTTCCAACTGCATAGCTGTGGCTGAGGATGATGGCAACTAAAGTCCATGCATTTGGAAGGTGCGCATGGGAAGGCTTCTTGTGGCTGTTCAGCCAGGACAGAGATTAAACAGCACTTGGAAAAAGGCTCTTTAAAGCAGCAGCATCCGTTATTTCTCCCAACGCCCGGCAGGAGGCGCCGAGCCAAGGAAATAAAACAAAATTCAAAGCTGTGGGGGGATAAGAAAGAGGCAAAACCTCCCAGAATTGCAGAGGAGGGGCTTAAGTCCCTTCCCCAAAAAAGGCTTCAATGAAGAGGGACTCCTCAGCTGGGGGCTCTGGAGGGGCCACGGGGGACCCCCATCTTCCTCAGAGTCACGGAGGGTCCCCTCCAGGGTGAGGCTGGCTGCCTTTTCCTCCAGGGCAACCCCGGATCCCCCCTCAAAGACCCAGCCCTGCATGGCTTCTCCCCCACAGGAGCCTCTCCTGGAAAGACACAGAGCCCAAGCGAAGCTGGAGAATCCCCGGGGGCTGCATCCTCCCCATCATTCAACCCTGGGACCCATAAACTCTTCCCAGGAATGCCCCAGATCCCCTCCTCCTTCCTGGCCATCCTGGGCCTTTTCTATGGGTCTGGCCTTTGCTTTCCCCTGGGTGCCCCATGCATGGAAAGAGGTGGCTGAGCAACATGGGATATGGTCTCCCCTCTTCCCAGGACTCAGAAGATGGAAGTTGGATTTTGCAGATCTGCTTTCCATCTGCAACACGAGGGTCAGAGCTCCCCTTCCCTCCCTCCCTCCCTCCCCTCCCCACAAGGGGTGAGAGGCAGCCTTGATTCCTCCACCTCTTTTCACTTGGCTGTCTCTCTCTCTCTCTCCCTCCCTCCCTCCCTCCCTCTCTCTCCAGCTCCCTCTCTCTGTGATTTTTTTTTAACTCTGCAAAGTTCGAAAAACTAGTTTTTCACTAAAGTTGATTTTGTTCTTAGAGACTGGCTGCACTATTGCATCAGCCCTTTTGTGTGATGCCTTTGAGGATTAGCTTTCAAAGTAAAGTAAATTTTACTTCCAACTCAACAGGCAGCTATTTCAGATCTGTGACATCCTCTGGCAATAACTGGCCCTAATTTTCTTTCACTACAATACCAACAAATGTCACATTTCTTCAGCCACAAGTACCGTGTATTCCCTCTGGCATCAGTTTTAAGCATGGAGCTCCCAAACCTCTCGATTCTAGAGGATGGATTTAATTCCATCTTTGCCCCTACTATTATGGATAACAATGGGGATTATTTCTCTTTCATTTCTCTCCAGAGAATTTCCCAACAATTTCTGAGTCCAAGAACTAGTTGACTTATCCAGGGATTTCTGCTGAGAGGGAGAATTATGATAAAAGTTTCAGCTCTGGTCTTTGGCCGAATCCTCCAGGGGAGACTTTGGGCAGAGAAATAAGGAGTTTGGGGACAGGCAGAGTCTGTGCTCTTGAATGTCCGTCTCTCTCCTTTCCAGGTGAAGCTGAGAGTTTCTCTGTGTTGAGAAAAAGCAACTGGAGATTCCACCTTCTGAGAGTCCTTTGAATTCTTCTAATTCTTCTTTAGAAACAGGAAGGAGATTGATTGATTGATTCACGCCAAGAATTATGGACCTCCTGCTTCTGCTTCTGCTGCTGCTGGTGTCCCATCCATTCTCTGGGAAGCTGAGAATGAAATGCCAGTTGAGTTCAGAGAATCAGGATGGAAAACAACCACAGAGCTATTACAGCCCAGGAGACCATCTCATTGCTATAGTCCTCACTGGAGATGAAAGATCACATGTAAAGTTGGTTTTCAACGTGGCTCCTTCTGTTCAATTTGTTTTCCATGATCCGTAAGTCATTCAGGGTGATGGAGTTGCACTCCCTCCATTCTAACATTCTCCTTCTTTTCTGTTTTCTCTTTTTCATTTATTCCTATATTGGGGAATGTGTCTAATTTCCTGAATGATTTTGATTTCCATGGCTTCTCTCCTTTGTCTGATTTTGTGAAAGAGACTCAGAAAGGGGTCTGAAAAAAAGCTGAAAGGACTCCAGATTATTTTCCTCTCTCAGTTCATTAATCCTGGATTTATCACTTGAATAATGAATTTTATTTAAAGTAGTGGTGGAATCAGTTGCCAATTTCCATATTTGTGTAACTGATCATTGGTTTTGGATCAATGTTGGCTTAAGATTCAGTAGGCTTCTGGAGGATTATATATTAAAAACATATTTGTTGTTGCTGTTGATTATAATTACACTTTTTTTTTTACAATAGGGATGTTTATAGTTTTTTATATGGCTTACTATTCATTTTCAACATTCAAGTGGTCAACAAGAATTCCCAGTTCCTGCACAATCTCACATTGGGCTACAACATCCATGACAACCATTTGAGCACTTTCCGCACTTCAGATGCCTTGCTGGACATTCTCTCCACTGGGGAAGCCAATGTCCCCAACTACGGCTGTGGAAGGAAGGAGAACCTCCTGGCTCTTATTGATGCAGCCGACAGGGGCATCTCCATCCAGGCATCAACATTAGGAGGCATCTACAAAATCCCACAGGTTTGTGTGTTTTTTTCCCCCATCTGGTAAAGTGAGGGGTGGGTGGGGGTGGGTGAGCAATGGATGCAATCATGTCTTCTCCATGGAATTCAAGAGCTGCTTTTCTCCATATTACAGAAATGTCAGTATTTTGACATTATATTCATGTTGAAATTAATCATAAAAGGCCTGAAATGCAAGCAATACATTCCCTGGAGAAGATTTTCTACCAACTATTTAACTGATCAAAAAATGTCCTAGTTGTTGAGGCCTCTATTGGCATCTTCATTTTCACATATAAATAATGCCTGCCTTATCCACTCAGATTGAAGTTGGCAATAGTAGCATTTTATCTATCTAGAATGTGGAATAAAAGGACTTTAGCAATTATAGACCAAATAGACTAACAGCTATTGTGGCTAAAATTTATGCCATGATCCTCTTAGTTAAACTTGAGAAAAATGCACTCCTTGCAGAAGAACCAAAAGGTTTTAGGTAGAGTGAAAAGCTATATAGATTTCATAAGGAATAATGCACAAGTTAACAATCTAATATTGGCAACAAATTTGTCTTGAAATATCTAATCTGTATCAGTGAGGTAAAACTAGACATTAGTGCAGCATTTGACTCAATAAAGAGAGAAATATGATGGAGAAAATTGATTGTCCTTAAAATGGAGCTCAGCCTGTTCCAAGCCCTTGTTTGAGATGGAGGTTTGGGCTCAATGGAGCCATGAGAAAAAGGATCTGTGCTTACCAAGGGGGAAGGGAAGGGTGCATATTTGAACCCTTGTTATTCAGTGTAGATATGAATGACTTACTAGGAGTAATGAAGGATCCAAAAACAGATTATAACAAAATGTTATTTCATTCTTTGACACAAAATATTAAATTAATGCACAAGAGAAATGTAGTGCATGTAGTAAGTATACAGTATTTGGATTTTAAAAAAAGCTTTGACAAAGTAAACCACAACCTATTTCTCGGCAAACTGAAAATATGTGGGATAGACAGCATCACCCCCAGATGGACTCAGCCTGTGGGCCTCAATGGAAATAGGTCTCCATGGAGGGAAAGAAGCTGTGGGGGATCCCAAGGTTCCATTTTAGGCCCAGTGCTCTTCAACAGCAAACCCCCCCACCCCACCCCCCCATTGTTTGCCTAGCAGGCTTCAGCTTTTTTACCTTTTAAAAAATGCTTTTAAAAGTAAAAAAAAAAGGCTCTGATGATCACGTGGCTCAGTTGGGCATGCGGGGGGGGGGGATTTTTGCTATTGGTTCTCCAAACCACCTGCTTCTATTGCTACCGGATCGGTTGATCTGGTCTGAACCAGGAGCATTTCATCCCTGCTCTTGACTCATATTTAATTGGTTGTCCACTAAGACTCCAGGATCCCTCTCACAGTTACTGCTATTAAGCCTGGCTTCACCCAGTCTATATGTATATAGGATCTCCTGCTTGAGCAGGGGGTTGGGCTAGAAGACCTCCAAGGTCCCTTTCAACCCTTTTATTTTGTTATAAGTTCTGTTATAGGTACACATGTTTAACATGCTAAATTCCTATTGGAACCCACTGATTTACACTGATAATGCGATAGTATCATACTTACACATTGGATTGTATACCCTATGAAGAAGACCTGGATTGTTTTGTCATAATTATTATCTGATAATAAATCAAGTTCAAAAGTTAAGGTCTTTGGGAAATGACATCGTAGCCATAGATGATCAGCCAATAGAGCAAATAACACCTTTCCTTACCTGGGGTTGTTTTCTCTGAGACTGAATCATGGCTCCCTCATCATCAAAGGAGCTCAGTTAGAGAAAGGGCAGGAGTGAAAGTGGGGCTTAAATGAAAACCTCATAGCTCTCCAGCTCCGTCAGCCCCAATTATTAAAGTATCTGAGGCCCAGTTTTCCACCCTGTTCTTAGATCGATCTGATGTTTGGGGCTTCAGAGAGAAACCGCCAGCAGAACCAACCCAATCACAGCCTCTGAGGAGGATCTTGGGGTGGGTAAAAGGACTCCAGTTGCTGCCCTCAGAGCTGATCTGGGAATTTACACAATTTCTGCTTTCTCTTGTTATGGAATTCAAAGGATTGACAAGGAATTCCGGGATCAAACAGAAAAGGTTTAATCATGCGCAAGATTAGTGGTTTTGTGCAAATATAACCCACTGAACAACGAGGTGTTCTGATGTACATATCTTTATACTTGAGACAATACAGGAAAATAAAAAAAAAACATCTTTCTCTATATACAAGACAAGCATCTATCAGAGCATGATTGGCTTATTGACAGCCCACCTTCTCAGTTGCCCCCATAAATGTTGCTATAAGCTTATTTCATGTGTCCCTCTGCTAACTAGGGCACAGGTGTCTGGCAAAGCGATCTAAGTTCAGTTTCCTGTCGAGCTGTGTGTGTTTTCAGCTATGAACTTCCTGTAGCTATACTTGCGTTTAAGCAACTTTAACGTTTCTTGACTTGTCTGTATAATATGAATCTTCTAATACTAAGGGTGGAATTTGAACACAGTTCATTAGGATTCTGTCCCTTTTCCCATTTTATTCCATGTTATTCCATGTTATTCTATCTTACTCTAAAATCAGAAAATATGGGTATTATTGGCATTAAATTTGATCTATGGACACTGACAGACTCTGAGAATTGTGGCTGTTAGAACAAACAAAACTTCAACTGAAAACCACTTGAATTGTACAACTGACAAATCGTATTAGCGTCTGAGGTCTCCCTGATTCTTGTACAACTGGAGAAGAAGCTAAAAAGTTTCCTCCATAAAGAATTTGGGATACAGAAGCAGAAAAAGATGCAGCAATCCTCAAAAATTATAACAGGCCCTTTATTGGAATAGAATATTTCAGTTGGCATTTGCACCTGTTAATCTAATTGCCATAAATTGTAGGGGTGATACAGTAATATCATTTATATTTTTTATAGTTTTTTAATTTGTTTATTATTTTCCACTTTTATTATACAATCTTGCTAATAGTCTGTTTTTAATATTTTAAACAATGTCTATTAACAAACTACTCTAATCCATTCATGAGAACTAGGTTGGATTTATTAAAATATAATATTTTTGATTTGATCTGACTCCAGATATAACACAGCATTCTTCATTGCTTTTTTAGATCAATCTGGAAACTGCTTCAGAGGCTCTGAATGATAAAAGGAAATTCCCCTTTTTCTACCGGATGAATCCCAAACAAGGGATCCTGTACCCAAAATTGTGCTCCTCCATTTCAGATGGACCCTGATTGGCCTCTTTGCTTCAGACACAGAGAAGAATTTCATGAGGATTTTACTCCTATGCTTGTCAGGAATGGAATTGTGTGGTTATATCACAACTGTTCTCAACACATGGATATACAGCAGCCCTCAGGAGGCCCTCTAAGTGGAGACAAGTCAACGTCTTTGTTCACTTCATAGAACGTGTTTCCATTTGGGGCAGAATTCTCCTTTCCATTTAACATTTGTCGTTTGCCAGGACCCACTGAAGGAAAAGTCTGGATCCTCACAACTTTTGAAGGGTATGCAATGAACAAGCGCAGACTTCTCAGATATATCCATAGTATTTGGAAGTTTGGTTTTCTGCCAAAAAATAGGCCAAAAGATTCTGCCTTTGAACCCTATTACTTTGTAGAACACCAGTTTCAAGATTATTATTTCCACTGTTCTCTTTCAAGGAATGTCTTTTCTGCCAAAGGCCGCAGAAGATGCTCCCAGGAAGCCCCACTGGAGACCCAGGAGAAAGAGAACAGAAGAAGGTTCCGAAATTACTATCAATATTACAGTACCATGAAGACTCTGGCCCAGGCCTTGAATGCCGCCTATTCCTCCAGATCAAGGAGGAGGGGAAGGAAGGAGGGAGAAAAGAGGCTGAGGTCTCCAAGGCTGCAGCCATGGCAGGTAAGGGGTCCCAATTAATTTGAGATCCTTTGGAGAAGGAATCCAGAGGAGAAGGAGGGGAACCATCTCAACAGATTTATTTATTTTTATTTATTTATTTATTTATTTTGTCACAACATCATACAAAAAGATTATATAGTATATACACATATAAACATATATAGGAAGAAGAAAAGAAAAACAATAGGACATTACTTTGTATTGGCTTGTAGTCCTCTTAGGAATAGTGAGGTCAATAGTAGAAAATTTGGTTAAAGCTATTTTATGGAAGAGACCACAATAATTAAAGTATTAAGCACTGATGATTCTGTTGCAAGTCATATTTTCTGCAATCTAGATTAAGCGGACATTAAGTTTAAATCTATTGGTTGCCCTTGTATTGTGCAATTAAAGCTGAAGTCTTTGTGGAAGGACATTACAATAGATGATTCTGTGAGTTAAACTTTCTTTGACGGAGTTCCAGGTTTTCCCCTAAGTTTCAAGTCTGGTGGGGCAGGTATTTGTTGTTTCAGAGATGGACTCTTGTAAAATATTTCTGGACATCATTGTATTGATGTCAGAGATGTGGTGAGGTTCCAAACAGGTGAGCTGTATTCTAGAATTGGTCTAGCAAATGTTTTATGCTCTGGTTAGTAGTGTGGTGTTTTGGAAAAGAAGCTGAAATTAGGTTTACAACTCTTAGAGCTTTTTGCTATAGTTGCAGTGGGCTTTGGCACTTAGATCATTTGACATGAAAACTCCAAGGTCTTTACAGATTCAGATCTATTAATTCAATTCTCAGAATAATGATTACAAAGAAGACATACCATGGCATTTTATATTAAACTCTATCATTTGAAAATGCTCTGTTCTTTTAAAATAAATACCTGTATTTGTGGGTTTGTGATTAGCATCTTGGAATTTCTCCTTTGTTCCGTCACTGCAGGTGGGTCTGTATGCAATGACAGGCAGCTAAACCCCAATTTGTGAAAGGGCCTGTGGATCTGGGTGTTTTGTTGGGAGAACAGGGCAGGTGAAACGGAGGAGATGCAAAGAGTGAGAATCAGATAAACAGGAGATAGGCAGCATTAACTAACAGCACAGAAGCAGCTGAACCTCTCCAATGCTCTGAGTAGAGGTCTCCGGATGATGTCTGTCAAACTGCTTCTTCTCAAAGGCTGACAGAAAATGGAGTCTGCTTCAGACCATATAGTTAGGCTTATCTGGAATGGGTGGGTCTGAAACAACAACACAATATTTATTGTGGCATGACAAGCTTTATATATTTGGAGGAGATGAGACCATCTAGAGTGGTTCTCACCTTTTGATGCTGCGATTTAATACAAGGAACAGGTTGAGAACTTCTAAAAAATTTTCTCCAAGAAGGGCAAGGAATGCAGGGCAGCCGGTGGCAGCGAAGAAAGCTATTCTAAGGTCACTCATTGACACCATTACTTCCTCAAGCCACAGAGCATCGTTTAATTGCTGTGCTGGGCGGGCCAAACAGATTCAGTCGATAAAACCACTAAGTTTATGAGGAGCTCCGTTGGATGCGGCCCGCCTCAGGGATGCCTTTCTGGTGGTGAAGGCTGCACGTTGCTCCTCACAACACACAGTAAAGGCGCGGAGTTATGTGTCAGCTACTTACTATCATGTTGCCTTGCATTTTGGCAGTTTTTTAAATGTCATTACCTCTGCATATATTGTTTAGTTCTTTTTTTTTTTGAATAATTTTATTTCCATTTTCCAACATCATATTTATGTACAAACTATTATCCATCATTAATCATTAATTTTATTTATAACTGATTCAGGCCTGCTTGATTGACTTCCTTTCTACAACCTCCTCTACCCTCTACTACTTTCCCCCTTCATCTCCTTCTTTACTTCCTCTCCTCCTTCTCCTCCTCCTTCTTCCACCTTCTTCCACCCTATCTAACCTTCTTATTCCCTCCTCCTTCTCCTCTTTCCTACCTACTTTCTTCCTCCTTCTACTCCTCTCCTTTTCTTCCTGAAATGGCAGTCAGCATCCCCAATATCATTTTAATTTTTTTAATTTCATATCTTCAAAATTACTGTAATAATCAATCCATGTATCATTTCCTTCCTCCTCCCCTTCCCCAGACTTCCCAGAGCAAATACGGTATTATAACCAACAATCACAAGCTAAAGTATACAAAATATACATAACCTCCCACCTTTAAAATTTAAAACTTTAGATCCTCACATTAAGAATAAAAGATAGGAAAGAATAATAAAAGAAAAGAAAAGAAGCAATACCAACTTCACATATTACTTCTTCTTACCATTTTAAAATTAATCCATCTTCTCAAATTCAATTTTTTTCCACTTGTATATTCCTTCAAATTTCATAAGTCCATTTCTCAAATTACAGTCCTTCTCGAACTCAAATTTTTATCACTTATATATTTCTTCAGTTGCCATAACATTTAATGTCCGTTCTTCTTACAGTCCATTTTAAAAATTAGTCCGTCTTCTAAAGTTCAATTTTTTTTTTCACCCACTTATATATTCCTTCAAATTTCATAAGTCCGTTTCTTAAATTACAACTTCATAACTTTTACTATCTATAAACATATCAATTAAAATAAATAATCATTTAAACTACATCCACAATATAACAGTAAGCAGTTAAAATCATTACATCCACATTATCTAAATTCATAAATTTCACTTTCCATCCTTCACAATTGAATAATATCATCCCATAGTTTATATAAATAGCAAATAACAAAATCCTATAATTTATATCCTAAACAAATCAATTCCAAAATTAACCATAATCATCATATTCACATCTTAAACATTCCTCCCTCTCCCATTCTATTTTCCATCATTTCCAAACCAGTTAACTTAGCATCTAACAACAAAGGATTCCCACTCTTTAAAACATTAATATAAAATGTCTGCTTTCATAACTGAATTAAGAAAATACTTTCTACCTCTAAAATTCACTGACAAACCCATTGGACTTCCATCTAAAATATATCTGATGTTTCTTAAACTCATCCACCAAAAAGCAAATTCTCTTCTGTTTCTTAACATTTTAGGAGGAATTTCCTTCATCATTTTTATATCTTGTCCCAATATTTGAAATTTATTTTTATAAAAGGCTTGCAAAATTTCATACCTAATCTTTTAGTTGTAAAATAACCACATCCCTAGGTACTCTATTTTGTCTTGCCCACCAAGAATTAACACGATAAATTCTTTCAATATTAATCTCAAAATCTTCTGGCTCACACCCTTTATCTGAGCAAAGGCTTGCGTAAAATCTCCTTTAAATTTTCCTTCCTATTTTGTTTCAACCCCTCACCCTTATAGCATATTCCATTAATCTATATTGTAATATTACTCTTTCTTCATCTGCCCTATCTACCTTTGCCTTTATATCTTCCATCTTATTATCTAAGTTCCAATTGTTTTGATTTTTTGAATATCTTCTATTTTCCTTTGCAACTCTAAATTAGTTTTATTAAATTCTAAGATCATCTTCCATCTGAATACAAGAGCTTAATATTTGTTGTCCTTTACCATTTTCATTTCCTCTTCTGCTCTTCCACCATTTCAAAATCCAACATCTCTTTCTCTATTTCATCAAATTTGATCTATTTCTAAAATGACTCTCCAAAACTCCTGTAAAAATTTCTTACTTCCTTTTGATTTCTTCTTTAATTTTTGAATCTGAGCTGAAGAAATTTCAGCTGAAATTTAAGTTTTTAATAACTTTTGGCACTATTTGCTTAAAGGCCATTTAAAAAAAAAGGATAGCTTAATAATAAACCAAAAAGAAAGAAGAAAAATTTTAAAAGAAAATTTCAAAACCCTATCTTTTGTCTATAATCCCAAGGAAGATGAAAATATAAATCATAAGATTCTCATTTCTTCCAGTTAGTCAGTATCTTCCTATATATCTTCTTTCAACACACTTTTGGCACTATTTGCTTAAAAGCCATTTAAAATATATAACAATCAAGCCCAAAGAAAAATATAAATCATAAAATTCCTATCTTCCGTTTAGTCAGTATGCTGTATCTTCTTTCTTCTACTTCAACACTAGCTGTTAGTAAGCATTTCTTTTATTTTTCAGAACATTCCACAAAATTTTGCTTTCTTTTTTTTTTATTGAAAGAGTTTAAAAACAAAACATTTTCCCCTTTTTCCCCTCCTCCCCCACCCCCTCCTCCCCAGCTTGGGTCAATCACAAAAGAGTTATACATAAACCAAACATAGAATAAAATTTTCCTTCAATCCAAATAACCATCCAAAGCTTTGTCTCAACCCCTCCCTACATAAAATAACTTTCTAATTATTCAAAGGCAATCTGATATTTCTTAATCTGATATCTGTTTTGTAGATAATCAATCCATTTTTCCATTCAATTAAATATCTTTCCTGCGTATTGTCTTACCCTGCCCATCACGATCGTCGAAGGGACCCTGCCTGGTTTGTTGGGACTAGACTGGTTTGTGCACTGGGCATGGGAGTGACTGCCATATACAGAAGTGACTGTAACCTCAAAGACATACTCATGAACGAGTTCGAAGATGTCTTCAAGGACTGCCTGGGCAAGTACAAGGGGACCCCTATTTCCTTCAACTTAGACCCCCAGGTAGCCCCATTAGGTTAAAGGCAAGGAGAGTCCTTTGCCCTTAAACCTAAAATTGACAAGGAGCTAGATAAGCTCATAAATCAGGGATTTTGGTGCCAGTCGATCACGCAAAGTGGGAGGCGCCAATCGTCACCCAGTAAAACCAGATGGGTCAATTAGAATCTGCG
>NC_080549.1:31700636-31710844 GCF_028640845.1 Ahaetulla prasina
GATGCTCCCCCTCTTACTCCCCCCTTTCTTGGACCTGGATGAATATTATGCAGCATTGAAGGTTTGTGACCTGGTCAGTGATGCGGCTGCCTTTAGACAGGATCCCCTCAACCTCCTCCTGGGGAGAGTCTCAAGGTCCCCTTTCTCTGGGCATCTTCTCCAGCCCTTCACAGACAAGACAAGCTTGGAAGAGGAGCAGAGAAAATGCTTCAGGTAGAAATTGTAGAGTGGGAAATTAAAGGGCCTGAATATCTTTCAATGTTGTTGCTATTTTAATTCTCTGGATGGGGAAAGAAAGAAAAAATAGAATGGGAAGTTCTTGGAGGTAGACAACTAAGTAAAAACAACTCCAACGTGAAATCCTAGACAGCATTTGTAGTCAACACTTTCTGCAAAGTGGGTTTTATCAGGAAATCAGCACATGAAGATTTGCTTCCTGGCTGAGAGAAAATCAAACGTGGCATTCCAGCTCATTCTGGCATTCCAATGGTTCTCATGGAGGTTAACATGCAACATGCTTGAAGTTGTTCCCACAGCTTCCCTCTTATCTCTTTTCCTATTCTCTCCCTCACATATTTACACTTTTAGCCCTCTGTCAGTAAGAACAATGGCTCAAATGATTTTTTTATATAGTGTCAGGTTAATTGACTTAGAGTTCTCTTCAACAAGTTTTATTGAGACGAAAGGGAAGGGAATTACAAGAAACATATCCATATATTTTTTCTTTAATTCCTGCATACTACCTAAGTGGAAAGAAAATATTTTTTAAAAGGGGAAAGAGGCTCCAGTGACGTCACCCTCCTGCTGGGTGCTCTAACAGAGCACTCCGTGCTAGAAGATTGTAAAAGTCAGTGAAACAGAAAAAAAATCACTGTTCACTGAGCTTAGCATAACCTCTGGGTGAAAGAGGTTATCAGAGTTGTGGGAAAGTGGCAGGTCTGACAGGGGGTTTGCTCTCAAGAGCGAATTTTCCTGGATTTATGACCCCACCGAATTCCACTCCCTCCAACTTCAGCACGCTCCTGTTTTTATCAGGAAAAAGGAGTGGGAATGTCGCTTCTGCTCTAAAGGACTTATTAAATTGATTGATATTCTAAGCAGACGGGAATTTCACAAGCGTTCGATCTTTGATGCAGAATCAGCACGGCAAGTACCAACTCCCTTTTTGAAACTTGAAACCTTTCTTTGTCTTTGATTAATTGACTTTTAAAATGGTGTTTGAAAGTGAAAGTAAAAAATTTTAGTACGATGAAGCAGCGTTATTTGTGGATTGTTACAAACGGAGTTTTTTTATACTGAAAGGAGGGAAGGAGAGTTATTAAGTTTGAATTCCTGATTCTTTTGAAGACAGAATGGCAGCTAAACCTTTAAAGCCTTCTGGAAGAAGGGGATCTGAACCAAGTCTTGAGGAAATATTGAAAGAACAATTAAAACTTTCTGAAGATAGGCAAAAAGAGATGATGGAGAATTTTAATGCAAAAATAAGAGAAGATATTCTCATGGCAGTTCAAGGACTGAGTAAAAAAATTGAAGGATTGGAAGTGGAAATGCAACAGATCTCTCAGTCAAATAAGCATTTAGAAGACAAAATGAAAGGTGTTCAGAAAAAAGTGGATCAAAATGAAGATCAGGTTGTGATATTACAATATAAACTTATGGAAGGAGCTCTTAGAATTCGTGGTATGCAAGAGAGGAGAAGACTTAAGAAAAATTATATCAGAAGCATTGGCTGAATTTATTGAAGTGGACCCCCAAGAGGTAGTTTACCAAATTGATAAAATATATAGAGTTAATTCCTGGATTGCAAGACAGAGAAAGCTTCCTCGGGACATTGTGGTTTATTTTGTGAAAAGGACTATGAGAAATCAGATTCTGCAAGTTTCATATCAGACAACTTTAAAAATTGGAGAACAGGAGTTGAAAGTGTTGAAAGAGATTCCTTCAAAGATGTTAAGAGACAGGAAGGAATTTGCTTTTTTTACACAAGAACTTAAAAAACATCAGATTCAATTCAGATGGGAGGTGCCAGTTGGACTGACAGTATTCTATCAAGGAAGGAGATATAGAATTGACACTGTTTTAAAGGCAAAGGATTTTCTTTCTACAGTTTTGAAAGTCGAAATAGAAGTGATAGAAAAACTTCAAGAGACTCAACAGGATTTAAAATAAATCAGAATAAAACAAAAGTGATAATTAAAAATATGTCTATACAACAGAAACAAAACCTAGAGGAAATGACAGGATTTGAGGTAGTAAAAAAGGTTATATATTTAGGGGTCTATATTAGCTCATCGAACAAGAAACTTTATAAGAATAATTATGACTTGCTATGGCAAAAAGTTCAGAATGATATGAGTGGCTGGAAGAAATTGCAGTTATCCCTATTGGGAAGGATTGCGGCTATTAAAATGAATGTGTTACCTAGATTTTTGTTTCTGTTCCAGATGATACCAATAATTAAAAAGGATAAAAATTTGGAAGATTGGCAGATTGGGATTAACAAATTTATATGGCAGGGTAAAAAGGCGAGGGTTAAAATGAAAATAATACAGGATTCACGGGAAAGAGGTGGTTTAAGAATGCCTAACTTTAAACTATATTATGAAGCAGTAACCCTTTCAGTAATAAGTGACTGGTTTAACTTAACAGAGGAAAGAATTTTGAATATAGAAGGTTATGACTTGTTATATGGATGGCATGCGTACTTATTTTATGAAAAAAAAGTGGATAGGGCTTTTAAGAATCATGTGTTGAGAAGTGCTCTTTTGCAGGTCTGGAAAAAATATTCCTATAAATTAGAATACAAGATTCCTATATGGACGAGCCCTAGACATGCAATAGAGAATATAAATATAGAACAGAAACAGGAAATGATTACTTATAAAGAACTTTTGTATGCTGAAGGAGGTAGATTGCAATTAAAATCATTACAGGTATTAAATTAAGAAGGGAGGAATTATACTTGGTTTCAATATGGGCAAATAAGTGCTAGATGGAAAGAAGATCAAAAAATTGGTATAATGCAAAGGGAGGAAAATTTAATAAAGCAAATTAGAAATCAGACCCAGGAGCATATAAAGAGATTGTATAATGTGTTGCTTGAAATAGATTCGGAAAAGGATTTGGTAAAGGATTGTATGATAAAATGGGCATAGAATATTCAGGAACCAATAATGTTGGAAACATGGGAGAAAATTTGGGTTAGAAATGTTAAGTTTACACAAGCACAGAATTTAAGGGAAAATTTTTATAAGATGTTTTATAGATGGCACTTAGATCCCAAAAAATTATCATGTATGTATCCTAATATCCAAGCGAAATGTTGGAGGTGTGATTGTGATGATGCTACATATTTTCATATTTGGTGGACTTGCAAGAAAATTAAGGTCTTTTGGATAAGAATTTGGTGGATTATTCAAAATGTACTGAAGAAGAAGATAAAGTTCCTGCCACAATTTTTCCTTTTGGGAATTATAACGGATTGTACAGGGATTGAGACTAAATTGATTCTGAATTTAATAACAGCAGCAAGACTGTTGATTGGACAATACTGGAAGAAGAAGATACCTACAATAGAAGAATGGATATTGAAAGTTATTAATTTGGCTGAGATGGCTAAAATCTCAGCGTTTTTAAAAGACAATACGCAGGAAAGATATTTAATTGAATGGAAAAAATGGATTGATTATCTACAAAACAGATATCAGATTAAGAAATATCAGATTGCCTTTGAATAATTAGAAAGTTATTTTATGTAATGGGGAGGGGGTTGGGAGATGAAAAGCTTTGGATGTGGTTATTTGGATTGGAAGGGAAAATTTTATTCTATGTTTGGTTTATGTATAACAATACCTTGTGATTGACCCGGGAAGCCGGGGGGGGGGGTTGGGAGGGAGGGGGGGAAAAGGGGGGAAAATGTTTTTGTTTTTTAAAACTCTTTCAATAAAAAAAAAATTTTTTTTTTAAATAAAAGAAACTTTAACAATACTTGCAATATCACAATGGTGTTATATCTCATGTTTTTACATTTCTTCTGGCTGTGAGCTGCTCCTTTGTGTTCAGGTCTGGCCTCAGAAGGATAATGTAGCACTTGGGGATGAAGATGCAGCCCAGCAGCCCAGCACTGGAGGCCAGGATGGAGAAGACTTGCACAGCCACCATGTATTTCCCTTTGGTGCTCAGGTAGGTGGGCACAAAAGTCACCCAGACACTGCAGAAGACCAGCATGCTGAAGGTGATCAGCTTGGCTTCGTTGAAGGCCCCAGGCAGATTCCTGGCCAGGAAAGCCACCGTGAAGCAGATGGCAGCCAGGAAGCCCATGTAGCTGAGGGTGACGTAGAACAGGACAACGGCCCCTTCGTTGCATTGCAGGACGATCTCTCCAGGCTGGGAGTGGAGGTCAGAGTCAGGGAAGGGGGGAGAAACTCCCAGCCAGACGGAGCAGATGATAATTTGGGCAGCAGAAGAAGAAAGGATGATGGAGTTGGCCAAGCTCTTCCCCAACCATCTCTTCACCCGGTTTCCTGGTTTTGTGGCCAGGAAGGCCAGCACCACCGTGATGGTTTTGGCCAAGAGAAGAAACGGCAACTGAGAAGATGAGGCTGAAGACCGTCTGTCGGAGAAGGCAGGTGGCTTTCCTTGGTTGACCAATGAAGAGAAAAGGAGACAAGAAGCAAAGCAGGAGGGAGACCAGGAGGATGTAGGAGAGGTCCCGGTTGTTGGCTTTGACAAGGGGAGTTTCTCGGTAATTCATGAAGATGATTAAAACAAGGTCTGTGGTTAAGAAGAAGAGAAGGGCAAAAGAGACCAGGATGATGCCCAGAAGTTCTTCATAAGACAGGAAGGTTATAACTTTGGGGATACACTGGACTCTGTCCTCATTTGGATATTTATCATCTGGACACTTGGTGCATTTTTTGGTATCTGAAAAAGCAAAAAGCAACTTCTTTTAATATCCTGTCCTTTTATCTTACAGAAAATACCTTCTTTGGATAACAACTGATACCACAGGCATTTTCCAAGAAGTATTTCTTAACAATTTCATTAAACAGTCACTCCTTTGAAATGGCATAGGGTCTCCTGCTTGAGCAGGGGGTAGGACTAGAAGACCTCCAAGGTCCCTTCCAGCTCTCTTCTGATTGATTGATTGATTGATTGATTGATCTACATGACTGGCAGAATATTTGTGTAATGAGTTCCCCCCATAACTATCCACAGCACCACATTATGGACCAGTGTCACTTTCTCAGTGATCCTCAAGGGGAGGATCCAATATACAATGGATTGCAAGGTCTCTCAGAAGGTGGACCTAAAACAATTCAAAAAGTTTCAAAGAACTCAGATGTTCCTAGAAAGGTAAATTTAGCAGCACATATCCAAACTAGAAAGCAGGAGAGATATTTCCTCTGCTGTTAGTAAAGCTTGCCCAGTCTGCCACCCCCTCCTCCCATCTCTTCCCAGCCCCTCCTTTCAAGTCTTTTTGATTTACTTCCCTTTAGATAACAAAATTGTGCAAGTTAAAATAAAAAACAAGGTGAGCTTTTATGTGTCTTTTAACTTTTACTTTAATGAAAATGTTCTGGAGGGATCCAGTTCCACAAAGCCTCCCATTTTCCTCAGTGTGACCCACCTTCCTGAGTGGAGAAGGTCCCCTCCGGACAAGGAATGCAGTCATAGCAGCAAACTGGCTCTCCTTCTCGAGCCCTCTTGACAAATCCAGGACGACAACTTTCCACACATTTGGACTGAGGCAGAGACTGAGCAGAAAAACAAGGAATGCCAAAGAAAAGATGTTAGGACTCTCCGTCCATGGAAAATGGAGGTGGAAATGGATGGAGACAAGTAGCCTCTGGTCTTCATTGGGGTAAATATGAAATCTCTGACTAAACAGATGCAGGAGGTATAACAACTGGCAGATTCTTCTTTTAGTTTCTCCCTTTTGCTTTTGGAATTTAATATTACAATAAAGTACTTTTCTACTTAATAAAGTCTGAAGGGATGGAATTGAAAAAAGATTTAAGTGTGATGATATATTCATGTTAAAACTGAGAATAAAATTTACTGTAAAAAATTTAGGAAACTTTTAATCCATTAGATTTTTTAATATGAAATGAAACTTTGATGAAGAAAGAAACCTCTGACCAGTAAGATCTTGAAAGGTTTCCATAAAACATGGCAAAGCCTCTCCACTGTTGAAGAACTTCCATTCGATGACACCAACTGGCCTGGAAGGCCAACCACCCTGGAGACTCTAGGCTTGCCCTCTTCTTCTTCTTCTTCTTCTTCTTCTTCTTCTTCTTCTTCTTCTTCTTCTTCTTCTTCTTCTTCTTCTTCTTCTTCTTCTTCTTATTATTATTATTATTATTATTATTATTATTATTATTATTATTATTATTATTATTATTATTATTATTATTATTATTATTATTATTATTATTATTATTATTATTATTTATTAAATTTTTATACCGCCCTTCTCCCAAAGGACTCAGGGCGGTGTACAGCCAAAGATAAAACACAATATATATACAATTAAAACCAACAATTAAAACCTAGCAAATTACAAAAAGGCTGATAATTAAAAGTTTAAATTTAAAATTTTTAAAAATTTTAAAAACCCAGAACAATAAAACCCCCAGTTTAAAATTAAAACTATTATGCCAGTCCCGCTTGAATAAATAAGTGTGTTTTTAGCTCACGGCGGAAGGTCCGAAGATCAGGCACTTGACGTAGGCCAGGGGGAAGTTCATTCCAGAGCATCGATGCTCCAACAGAGAAGGCCCTACTCCTGGGGGCCGCCAGCCGACACTGTTTGACACTTGAAATGGGACCTCAGGCTTTGGAAAACAGAGGAACGACACCAACATTTCTCCCACCTTATTGAGCAACTTTAGCCGTGAAAGAGCATCTTGGTCAATAGAAAGTCTCTGTCTTTTAAAATATGCCAGAATCTCTATCTTGGAATCCTCCTTGGGGAGAACCAAGGAGCCCCAAATGCCCAGATCTGCTGTTATCGCTCCATTTTGGTCCAAGTAGAGTCTTCTGTCAGAAATATTGAAAAAGTCATTCTTCTTCAGAAAGGGATGAAACTAGAATGGGAACATCCAGGAATTTGAAAAACTGAAAACTCTGTTTCTTATCCCACATTGAATCTTCTACAATTGTCTTATCTCCAAATATGGTTAAATAGGATAGAAATACTGCCATTATCTTTGTAAGTGAATGAAAAAGTTTGAGAAAAATTTGTCAATCATATACTGACATAATATAGAGAAAATATAATTGACACAATTGGTCAATGATAGGGAACATTCCAGATGAAATGGCAAATAAAATGAACAGAGAAAAAAAAAGATGATTCATAAACTCTTTGAAAACAACGGTTGATTCCCAGAAAGCATGGGTTGATCACGAAGAAAGTTTTCAGGCTAATCTTCTCCCTGGTCATCCAGATGGAAAACACCTCCAGATGTGCTAATTCTACTTGATTTTAATGCGACATTAACAAAATTTTGCAGATCTGAAAGAACAAATCTCCCACCAACTTTTTTCCCAGCCTGAAAAGTTAGCTTGGATCTTTTCTGAGTTTCTTTCTCTCCCATTATGCAGCTGCAGGATTCTCCCCTCTTAGCTGATCCTTCCCTAGGTAGCCTCTCTTCTCCTCATCCCAAAAGTCCTTCTCACATATCATTAACTTCCTAAAGAGATTATGGGAACAATGGTGATATAACTGGACTTTAGTAAAGGACTCTGTAAGGCCCGGCCTCACCTCCTCATTCAAGAAAGTACAGACTCTTGAAACTTGGCATTTCAAAAGGACCCTTTTATTGACAAAGAGTGATGGCAGGACGGAATCAAAGCAGGCTCTGAGGGCCCTCAGGCAATACAATTAGAATAAAGGAAAGTAGATACACCTCCCAACAGTCCAATGTGGAGTCAGCCAATCCGCAAGTGTGGAGATGTTGTTGTACCGGCTGCTCTGAGGAAGTGATAAGAGAACTTTCCCAGGGTCATCTTCTGCTGGCTTTTGAGAGTGATGCAACCCACATGGGCCCCCCTCCCCTTACATTTCCCAAAAGGTGAGAAAATGCCAGGCCGCTTAGGTGCCAGGCTAAAGGTTATAAATCAGTGGAATGTAAAATATAAATGTAATCCCCCGAAGAATGGCAGATTCACGGCTCTGACATACTGCCCTCCTTAGAAAAAAAGATAGTCCACCTGGAAAGAGACAAGAAAACATATTATACAATAGGTACACTATCTAAGATGGTTTGCTGGCTCTCTTTTCCCCTGGGGTGAAGATCTTCTCCAGATCCTTCCTGCTTGGTGTTGGTTTCTGGCCATGTCGATCTCGGCTTCCTCCGCCCTGAGGTACCATTCATGTAAGCGGTTAGGAGCCCCTCGGGCTAAGCAGGCAATGTCCAAGTCGCCATTCAGCCCATCTTTGGACCAGCTCATCGGGGTGTCTTCCGGCCAGTCCACTCGGCATGCGATGTCTCAGATCTCCTTGGTGTATTAGGCTACTGGCTGAAGTCCTTGCTTCATGACTCTGATGCGATCATGGGCTTTGCGGTCCGCTAGTGGGTCCTCGAACCGACGTCGCAGGGCCATCATGAAACAGTCAAAGTTTCGCAGCTCAAGGGTGTCAGCATTGTGGAGCATTACCATCCCCTGAGCAGCTGCCCCTTCTAAGGCCAGGGTCATTACTTGAACTCAGGCCCCCTGGGTGAGGAAGCTCTGGCTGTATTCCTGCATGTACGTGAGGACTTGGGCTAGGAAGAATCCCAGCTTTTGGGGGTCCCCATCATACTTTACACCAGGGGTGAAATATAAAAGTTGTTACTACCGGTTCTGTGGGCGGGGCTTGGTGGGGGCTAATGGGACTGGGTGGGCGTGGCCAACTTTTTTTTTTTTTACTTTTAAAAGCATTTTTTCTACTGACGGCTCTGATGATCAGGCAACTCAGCTGGGATCTCCAGAAGAGCCTTTTAAAAGCATTTTTTCTACAACCTCTTTGTGTCAGGCCTGGAAACCATATTAGACTTTAGGGTTCCAGACGCTGCCACATTTTCCCCTGAGGGGAGGAAGGGGGGCTGAGGGGTATGGTGACATTCTTCAAGCGGTCAAGGTCGGATGGTGTTCACATCTGCAGGAAGAGTGGCGAGAAGATATTCGAATGAACTGGGAGAACGTGGGACCATGTGACCATCAAAGAGGTCAGGGGGGGTGGGACTCTTGGGGTTTGTATAACTGGGAAAAGAATCCGGAAATTCAGTTTTGGAATTGCACTCATCGTGTGCCAGTTTCCTCATGCTAGTAAAGAACTCTGGAAAACAATGGCTTCTGAGTTTTTTTTATGCAGAAGAGGTTTTTCTGGAACCTTGACACTTTGGCCGAAAACTGCCAAAATGCAAGGCAACATGATAGTAAGTAGCCGGTGGCAGCGGCGACATAACTCCGGGGCGCCTTTCCACGGCGTTCGTTCGTTCGTTCGTTCGTTCAGGAGCAGGGACGTGCATCAGCCTTCACCACCAGAAAGGCGCGATCCGGGCTGAGTGCGGCGTCGCATCTGCGTGCGGAGCTCCTCACGCGGAAACCCTTAGTCAGGTTTTATCGACTGAGGACGTGTCCCTGGCCCGCCCAGCACAGCGCAATTGGAAACGAGCTTCGGCCAGGTGCTGGCGTGTGGCTGCGGGTGAGGAAGGGTGGGAGGATGGTGTGCAGGGATGAGTGACCTTAGAATCGGGATGCGCCTCTGGGCTTGCGCGCTGCCACCGCCCGCTGCCCCTGCATTCCTTGCCCTTTGCTTGGAGAAATAGCCGGTTTGGCTAGAATAGCGGTTCTCAACCTGTGGGTCGCGACTTGTATTAAAGGGGTCGCAGCACTATAAAGGTTGAGAACCACTGGGCTAGATGGCCTCAGGGTCTCCTTCAAATTTATAAAGCTTGTCATGCCACAACGGGTATAAACTCAGGCACTCAGCTTCTTGGTCTCTTCTCCTATCCTCTCTGGTTCTTCACCCAACATCTTGAAGCATGTGATCGCTTTTCTTCTCAGGAACTCAAGCCATGTGATTGATTCCTGTTCACCATTAAACCATCTTTCCAAGCACTCTCCGTATTTTCAGTGTCTTTTTCCCCACTTGGAACTGAACCCAGAAGGATATTTCTTTCAACAATTTGGCACCCCAGATGGGATGCTAAATTGCT
>NC_080549.1:31710944-31740357 GCF_028640845.1 Ahaetulla prasina
TTTACAACAAAAATGATGGTCAATATATCAATATAAATCATAAGGATCGCCAGCAACAAGTTATAGTCATCCAGTCATAAGTGGAAAGAGATTGGTGATGGGAACTATGAAACGATTAATAGTAGTGCAGATTCAGTAAATAGTCTGACAGCGTTGAGGGAATTATTTGTTTAGCAGAGTGATGGCCTTGAAAAAACTGTTCTTGTGTCTAGTTGTTCTGGTGTGCAGTGCTCTATAGCGTCGTTTTGAGGGTAGGAGTTGAAACAGTTTATGTCAGGATGCGAGGATCTGCAAATATTTCCACAGCCCTCTTCTTGATTCGTGCAGTATACAGGTCCTCAATGGAAGGCAAGTTGGTAGCAATTATTTTTCTGCAGTTCTAATTATCCTCTGAAGTCTGTGTTTTCTTGTTGGGTTGCAGAACCGAACCAGACAGTTATAGAGGTGCAAATGACAGACTCAATAATTCCTCTGTAGAATTGGATCAGCAGCTCCTTGGGCAGTTTGAGCTTACTGAGTTGGCACAGAAAGAACATTCTTTGTTGTCCTTTTTAATGATGTTTTTGATGTTAGCTGTCCATTTGAGATCTTGCGATATGATAGAACCCAGAAATTTGAAGGTTTCTACTGTTGATACTGTGTTGTCAAGTATTGTGAGAGGTGGAAGTATGGAAGGGTTTTTCCTAAAGTCTACCACCATTTCTACGGTTTTGAGTGTGTTCAGTTCCAGATTGTTTTGGTTGCACCACAAGGCTAGTCGTTCGACCTCTCGTCTATATGCGGATTCGTCATTGTCTCGAATGAGACCAATCACTGTTGTGTCATCTGCGAACTTCAGTAGCTTAACAAATGGATCATTGGAGATGCAGTCATTGGTATACAGAGAGAAGAGAAGTGGGGAGAGCACACAGCCTTGGGGGGCTCCTGTGCTAATTGTGCAGGTATTTGATGTGATCTTGCTTAGCTTCACCTGCTGCTTCCTGTTTGTTAAATTGTGAAAGGAAAATTGTGAAAGGAACAAGACAGGGATGTCCTTTATCACCATTACTGTTTATTTTAACTCTGGAGCCACTATTGGATAAAATACGAGAATCAAAGGAGACAGAGGGAATTAAAGTTAGACAACATGAATATAAAGTGAGAGCCTTTGCAGATGATTTGGTGATTACTCTAACAAATCCTATAAATTCAAGTGTATCTCTGTTGAATATAATTGATCGATATGGAAAGGTCTCAGGGTTTAAGGTAAACCAGAATAAAACAAAAGTGATAATAAAAAATATGACCAAACAACAGAAAGAAAAATTAGAGGAAATAACAGGATTTGAAATTGTAAAAAAGGTTAAATAATTAGGGGTTTATATTACACCATCAAATGTGAAATTGTATAAGAATAATTAGAATAGAATAGAATTTTTTATTGGCCAAGTGTGATTGGACACACAAGAAATTTGTCTTTGGTGCATATGCTCTCAGTGTACATAAATGAAAAGATACCTTCATCAAGGTACAACATTTACAACACAAATGATGGTCAATATATCAATATAAATCATAAGGATTGCCAGCAACAAAATTATAGTCATACAGTCATAAGTGGAAAGAGATGTTTTTGAGATTGAGGGAGCTGCAGTTTAAATCCTTTTAGGGGACTTGAGTTTGAGGCAGTTTTTCTTCTCCCTCCTGGCGTGTCAGGGAGGTTGTTAGTGTTGGTTTCAAATCAAGGCAGAGCTTTGGAAAGGTGGGAAAAGCCGCATTTATTTGGAAACAATATTTCTGTTCAAAAGACGTTTTGTACAAACACACATACGGAAGTTGGAGGGAGTTGTGGACAAAAACGCACAAACTTTAGAGGGAAGAAAAACTATGAGGCGAGGGTCCTTTGGCTGAGAATTGGGGAGGGGGGTGAGGAAGAGACGCTGCTCACACGGGGGATCTTCCTGAATTCTCACCTTATCCCAGAAGAGAAGAGGGATCGGGGCAGGGGGGAAATCCAGCAGGTTCTGACAGATTCTGGAGAACCAGTAGCGGAAACTTTGAGTAGTTTGGAGAACCGGCAAATACCACCTCTGGTTGGCCCCAGAGTGGGATGGGAATGGAGATTTTGCAGTATCCTTCTCCTAGGAGTGGGGTGGGAGTGGGGATTTTGCAATATCCTTCCCCTAGGAGTTGGGAGGGAATGGGGATTTTGCAGTATCCTTCTCCTAGGAGTGGGGTGGGAATGGGGATTTTGCAGTATCCTTGCCTGCCACGCCCACCACGCCACGCCCACAGAACTGGTCGTAAAAGAATGTCAATTTCCCCACTGGATCGGGGGTCTTGGCTGGGCTCTGGGTGGGTGGGGGAACTCCAGTTGCGACCATTCCTGGAGAGGAGAAGACGGCTGGAGTCCCGCTCCTGCCCTTGGGATCTCGCTCGCTCACTTGGGATCTCACAAGCAGATCCCGGAGTGGGGCAGGATCTCCAAGGATGGCCCCTCAGGTGATGGAAGCCGATGCCCAGAGAAGGTCGATCAGCCCGGAAGGCGAAATGGGATCTTCCGAAGCCTCCGAGGGGGATCCGACCTCAAGTGATCAGGAGGGATTTCCTGACCGTGAGAAATGATTAATCAATGGAGCGACCCCCCCACCTGGAATTGTGGGGGCTGCATCACTGGAGACCTTCAAGAAGAGAGTGGACAGCCGTTTGTCCGGGCTGGTCTAAGGGCTCCCGCCTTGTGGGAGGAGGTTGGACTAGAAGATCTCTAAGGTCCTGTTCTGTTTCCCTTCCCCCAATACTCCCAGCAAAGAGTCCGTCAGAGGCCTTCCTTTTTTCCTTTTATTTACATAGATACATGTCCTGGCCACGTCTACCCACGGGCCTGCCAAGTTTCTGGAATATGAGGAAATTATAGATAAGGCCAGAATTACTCACGAATATATTCTTCCTCCATTGAAACAGTTAGCTCGCGCCAATTCATTAGCTCGCGCAACTCATTACTTTGTCCAAGACAAAAACCAGGAAGTCCGCCTCCTATTTATAGTCTCTGCAGATGTCACTGCATGACAATTATGACTTTGTCCCAACTCTTCGCACGGCGATCACGTCGTAATCTTGCATTGCTCCAAAACTGTTCTTGGGGCGTTGCCAAATCAGAAGGAGGCTCCATGGAATCAGGCTGTGCCGGCCTCCTCCTCCTTTGAGTGGGTGCCAGGAGAGGGCTCAAGAGAAGCAGGGCTGGCCAGGTCTTCTCCCTCACTTTCTGAATCATCCGAGTCCAGGAGTCCGGGTCCAGGAACCTGGGTCACAACACTATCCCTCACGCCCTTCCCCAGGGGCTGGTCGGGATGCGGTCGGGCTGGGTTCTGCTCATGGAGGCCTGCACCAGGTCAGGGGCATGAGCGTCGGAGGCATCTACCCAGGAGAAATCAGTCCGTATCCCTTCCACGCGATCAAATATTGGAAGCGACCCTTCAGCCAGCGGGGCGCTGTGGACTTCAGATTCCTCCGATCCGCCCTCGCGACAGTGACAGGTGCTGTTGGGCACTGAAGGGACTCGGTGTGGCCTCAGGAACTAGAAGGGACCGTGAAAAGCAGGTGGATCCGCATGGATCGTGGCAGAGTCAGTCGGTAGGCTACGGGTTGATGACTGCCTCGACAGGAACGGGCGATGAATCGGTGGTCCAACTTCTTTACTGGGCGGTCGGACGGAGGTGTTTGGTGGAGAGCCACACCGGTCTCCAACTGCCAGCGGGCGTTGCCCGGGAGGCGGTCGTGAGATTGCTTGTAGTCCTCCTTTGCCCGATTCAGCTGCTGACGTACCAACTGTTGGACTGCATGCAATTCCGTCAGAAAGGTCTGCGTTTGGGAACAGGAGAGTCGGTGGTGCCAGAGGGAAGAGAGCGGATGGTACCCCACATTGGCAAAGAACGGGGTCATCTGAGTAGAGTGTGCTGAGAGTTGTTAAAAGCAAACTCCGCCAGGGACAGGTAGTCGGCCCAGTTGTCCTGTTGCTGGTTGATGAAGCAACGGAGATACTGTTCAGTATACCGATGACCTTCTCTGTACCCCGTCGGTCTCCGGATGGTGCGATGACGACAGACACACCTGCACCTCCAACGCGGCCATCAGGCTCTTCCAAAAGCGGGCTGTGAACTGAACTCGCGGTCAAACCACCCTGTCCAGTAGACCATGGAGGCGGAAGATGTGCTGCAGAAGAGGCGGGCGTTTTGGCTGTGGGCAGTCCGGCATGGGATGAAGTGTGCCATCTTGGTGAGCATGTCCACCACCACCAGCACGTGGTGAACCCAGAGGGCGGCAGAGGTCTGTCAGGAAGTCCTGGGAGATCGCCCCCAGGTCTGTCGGGTGTCGGCAAGGGCTGGAGGAGCCGGGAGGTGCCCTGCGGGCGGTCTTGGCTTGCCGACACGATACGCAGGATGTCACGTAGGCATGTATATCATGCCGCACTCAGCCACCAAAGGTCCGTGTCACCAGGTGGAGGGTCTTGAAGAACCCAAAATGTCCTGCTGCAGGGTTGTCGTGGCACTGGGTCATGACGAGGGCTCGGAGTGGTCCTGTGGGCAAATATAATCGCCCCAAACTTGAGTAAGTCCTCCTCCAAGGTCCAAGGAGCGTGGGCCCACCTCCACTCTCCTTTGCTGCGACCAGGCGTCCTGGCTGCGCTCTCGCACCTGGGCCCGCAAGTCCACTGGCTCCCGTGCTGCGGCCAAGGCTTCTGCGGCAGCACTGTCTGGAGGAAGGGGTCCCATGAAAGGTACTCTGGCTTGCGGGACAGGGCATCCGCCTCCGGTTGTGACCGCTGGGAATGTAGGTCACGCGGAAGTTGAACCGAGCAAAAACAATGACCACGGATCTGCCGCTGGTTCAACTTCCGAGCTGTGGTGAGGTGCTCGAGATTCCGATGGTCGTTGGGACTCCACCTGATGTCGGGCCCCTCCAGATGGTGTCGCCAAGCCTCGAATGCAGCCTTGATAGCCAGCAACTCTTTTCCCAGATAGTGTAGTTGCGCCGGAAGGATTGAGTTTCCGGAGGTAGTAAGCGCAGGGAAAAGTGTGCCACCATTCGGAGACCTGTAGCAGCACCGCTCCCAGAGCCACATTGGACCGTTCCACCACAAAAGGCCGGGCGGGTGGGATGCCTCAGACGGGTTCCGTGACGAGGCTTTCTTGAGGGCTGTGAATGCTTCTGCAGGGGACCCACCGGGCGCAACCTTCTTCCTGAGGAGCTGGGTAAGTGGAGCCATCAGTGTGCGAAGCCCGGATGAAGGTCCGGTAGATTGGCGAAGCCCAGCAGGCGCTAGACATCCTTTACCCGACGAGGGGCTTCCAGCTACACAAAGCTTCTACTTTACATGGGTCCATGGCTATGCCCTCGGAGATGATATGCCCAAGGAATTCTATGGAAGTCCGGAAGAAGAGCGATTCTCCAGCTTCGCATTGAGTTGTTGCTCAGAAGCGTTGCAGAACCAGACCAACGTGTGAAGGTGGCTTTCCCTGGACGGGGAGTAAATCAGGATGTCGTTCAGGTAGATAACCACGAACCGATCCAACATGTCTCGGAACCGTCGTTCATGAAGTGCTGGAAAATGGCGGGGCGTTGGTCAACCCAAATGGCATGACAGGTATTACGTAGTGTCCGTATCGTGCCGAATGCCGTCTTCCATTCGTCTCCTTCTCGCATCCGCACCAGGTTGTAGGCCCCGGAGATCGAGCTTGGTGAAGATCGTGGCCTCCCCGCAACCTCTCCAGTAGCTCCGGGATGAGCGGTAGGGGTAGCGATTTCGTGCACGTAATGGCATTTAGCGGCGTAATCACAGCACAGGCGCAAGTCCCTGTCTTCTTCTTCACGAAGGACCGGGGCGAGAGAGGACTTTGAAGGCGGATGAACCCTCGGCCAGGTTTTTGTCCAGGAAGTCCCTGAGGCGGCCAACTCGGGCTCCGACATGGAATACAGGCGTCCCACAGGCAGTTGTGCGTTGGGCAGAAGGTCCACGGGCAATCGTAGGGGCGATGCGGGGTAGTCAGTCCGCCTCCTTCGCTGAACACGTCGCGAAGTCCGTCAGCTCAGGAGGCAAGGTGATGGCAGCGGTGGGGGGCGTTCTGGCCGGCACAGGTGTGGCGGATGTGGTCAGACTGCAGACTCGGGAAAGAGATGGCGTTCATGACCAGGCCACCTGAGGATCGTGGGTCCGAGCCAGGCCATCCTAGGACCAAGGAAAATGAAGGTCCGCCGTGACATAAAACTGGATCGCCTCCTCATGGTCCCCAATAGCCAGGCACAAAGGCTGGGTGGCGAATTTAATGGGGCCGGACACCAGTTCTCGCCCATCAATAGTCTCTACTCGCATCGGAGGTCCACGGAACCACGGGACCGCAAACTGGGTCACAAAGGCCTGGTCCATAAAGTTTGTTGTGGCCCTGAGTCCACCAGCGCATGCGCCTGGAGCCCGTCCGACTGGTTCCCCAACCATATCCGTGTGTCCAGAATCAGATGCCGAGGGGCCCAGAGTCTACTTCCGCAACGTCCAGTGGGGGCTTAGTACGTGACCTAGGGTTTCCCGAGGTCGGGCCTGCCGCTTCGATTGGTCACGCTGTGATTCGGGACGGCGTGTGCCCCCGCTTTCTGGGGCAAGAAGTGGCGGCGGCCGGGCTCCCACAGTACAGGCACAATCCCCTTGGCGCCTCGGTTCCGCTCCTGGGCTGTCAGGCGAGGTCTGGCCGCTCCCAACTCCATGGGCTCTTCCGCAGCGGTTACAAAACATGGGCGACCCGGGTGCTGGTGGTGCAGGAAGTGGGGGTGCAGATGTCGTGGCGGGTCCGGGTGCGCGGGACGGTCGCCGTTGCAGGCGGGCATCGAGGCGGAGACAAAGGCACCAAGTTGTCGAGGTCCGCGGGCGCCTCCACGCTGGGCCAGCTCGTCTTGCAATTCCTCTGAGAGTCCCTCCTGGAACGTCCACCAGCGCTGCATCATTCCAGTCAGAGTCCTGGCACAAAAGACGAAATTGCGATGTACTCCTGCAGGCGTTTCCCTTGACGGAGTTCCTTAAGGCGCCTGGTTGCCGTCAGCATTGAGCGGGTCCTCATACATGGTGAGGTGCTGCCAAAACGCTGTTGGTCCGCCAGCAGGGGCTGTCCTGGAGCAAGAGGGCGTGGCCACCGAGCAGCCGAGCCGGAAAGAAGGTTAATCACGAAGGCCACCTTAGCCCGGTCGTCTGGGAAATCCACTGGCCTCATAGCCATGTAGAGCTGGCACTGTCCCAAGAAGGTCGGGAACATCTCAGGCTGCCCAGAAAACTTATCCGGCACGGTTATCGGGCACTTGCGACGAGGAGGAGGAGTGGGAGGATGGGGGGGGGCTGCAGGCACATTCCTGCAGCAAGTTGGCCTGCCAAGTGAGCCACTTGCTGCTGGAGCTGTTGATTAGCTGCTTGTAGCTGCTCTAACTGCTGCTGTACCTGCTGCTGATCCATCTTTGGTGGAAGATGTTTTAGTCAGGTCTTGGACAAAATGTTCTGTTTCCTTCCCCAATACTCCCAGCAGAGAGTCCGTCAGAGGCCTTCCTTTTTCCTTTTATTTACATAGATACATGTCCTGGCCACGTCTACCCACGGGCCTGCCAAGTTTCTGGAGATAACGAGGAAATTATAGATAAGGCCAGAATTACTCACGAATATATTCTTCCTCCATTGAAACAGTTAGCTGCATGAATTCATTACTTTGTCCAAGACAAAAACCAGGAAGTCCCGCCTCCTATTTATAGTCTCTGCAGATGTCACTGCATGACAATTATGACTTGGCTTTGTCCCAACTCTTCCACTGCTGCGCACCGTCACGTAATCTTGCATCGCCCAAAACTGTTCTTGAGGCCAAATCAGAAGGAGGCTCCATGGAATCAGGCTGGGCTCCTCCTCCTTTGTGGGTGCCAGGGAGGAGGGCTCAAGAGAAGCAGGGCTGGCCAGGTCTTCTCGGTCACTTTGTGAATCATCCGAGTCCAGGAGTCCGGGTGCAGGAACCTGGGTGACAACAGGTCCCTTCCAGTCTTTGGGCCTCTCCTTCTTCTCCCTGAGCCCATTGCCTTGGGAGAAAAGACTCTGGAAAAAAGAAGCTGACTTTCCTGTCTGGGCTGAAGGGCAGATGTCCTGTCTTCTTCTAAAAGTAAAGCCAGGGAAACTCAGGACCAGAGGGGAGATCAGGGATCTCCTGGGTCTTCTAGCCAGCCCAATAAACAAATGGAGTTTCCTCAGGGCCAGGAATCTTTCCTCACTTGAAGGAGCCTCTGTGTGTGTGACTCCTCCCAGGGGGCTCCCAGCTGTTCCCTTAAAGGAAGCCCTGAGTTGGCTCAATAGCCTGGACTATGTGACACCCAGAGAAAGGGAGACTCTGGCTGAGGATCATGAGGGGGACAAGGAACTCCAGGCTGACGGTCCCTCATCTGCTTCTCTCTCTCTGGAAGCAGGGAGACTCTGCCCAGACCATGATGCTGGACAAAATTTGCCTGTTCTCTTTGGGACCTCCCATCTAAGTGAAAAAACCATTCCTCTTTCAGACCCACCGATTCCTCCTCTGGGCCTGAGCATCTCTTTCTCCTCTCTTTGGGCGCTTGTCAGCAGCATCCATGGCCCCTGATGTTGCTGGGGGGCGCTCCAGGATTCCCAAGTGAAGGTGAAGAAGGACCCCAGAAAGGGTTTGGGAGGGCGACATTGCTCCTTGGGGGAGAAAGAGGCTGGGTCCCTGGGAAACCCTCCGGAGGGGAGGGGCGAGGGAGGCCCAGGCCCAGGCAATTCAGCCAGTTTGCCAAACTGCACATAACGTTAACAACCAGTTCTAGTGAATCTGGAGAACCGGCTGAATCCCTCCACTGCTGCAGTGGTGTCAGCTTTTCTTAGCGATGGCGGAAGATAAACATTAATTGCTAAAAGCCGGACAGAGTGCATCTGGAGCAGAAGGGCCATCATAGCCATATGCTTTAAAAGGGCTCTGCACTCAAGCTGGTAGACATGAATCTACCCAGCCCTCTCTTCAGTCTTCTGGGCCTCTGCCTGGCCTTGGTTCTAGCTTATGTGAGTGAGAACCATTTAGCAGGAGGTCATCCACGGTCCGAGTCTCTTGCACCAAAATGATATCCTCATCTAGCAGAGGATGGGAGTGATTTAGGTACCACCCAGCTACAGTCCATGACAGAACGCTTAATTTTATTTTTCCTGCATTGGTCTTTGTATTGTCAGCACGAGTTCACAGTAGGAGCACTTAATGGAAGATAATTATGCTGGGTACCATTGACACCAAAAACTAGATTCTGTTTGTTAACTGATGCATTTGACCAAGAATTTGGCATATTTTGCGAGTCTGTGGGGTTACCATCATGAACATCAAGGGCAGCCTCCGCATTTGTGTGGGACTCTGAGGTCTGCCTCTGTCTCTGATCGCCAGCAGTCAGTAGGAATAACTGCTCAATTGATTTCCTAGAATGTGTGTCATGTTCCTTGTCAGTTGTCAAAAAACAAATTCCTCTGAATGACTTTCATGGCATTCTCTTTAATAAGATTTATTGGGATGAGTTACACAAATTTCAATCATTCAACTATTTCCATTTTGAAAGGTAGATACAGTATGATTTTCTTTGACTTCTGCATATTATCTAAGTAGAAATAATGCATTTTTTCAAATAAAAGCAAATTTTATAATTCTTCCAATTTTATTTGTGTTATGTCTCATGTTTTTACATTTCTTCTGGCTGTAAGCTGCTCCTTTATGTTCAGGTCTGGCCTCAGAAGGATAATGTAGCACTTGGGGATGAAGATGCAGCCCAGCAGACCAGCACTGGAGGCCAGGATGGAGAAGACCTGCACAGCCACCATGTATTTCCCTTTGGTGCTCAGGTAGGTGGGCACAAAAGTCACCCAGACACTGCAGAAGACCAGCATGCTGAAGGCGATCAGCTTGGCTTCGTTGAAGGCCCCAGGCAGGTTCCTGGCCAGGAAAGCCACCGTGAAGCAGATGGCAGCCAGGAAGCCCACGTAGCTGAGGGTGAGAACAGGACAACGGCCTTCGTTGCAGGACGATCTCTCCAGGCTGGGAGTGGAGGTCAGAGTCAGGGGAGAAACTCCCAGCCAGACGGAGCAGATGATAATTTGGACAGCAGAAGAAGAAAGGATGATGGAGTTGGCCAAGCTCTTCCCCAACCATCTCTTCACTTGGTTTCCTGGTTTTGTGGCCAGGAAGGCCAGCACCACCGTGATGGTTTTGGCCAAGAGAGAAGAAACGGCAACTGAGAAGATGAGGCTGAAGACCGTCTGTCGGAGAAGGCAGGTGGCTTTCCTTGGTTGACCAATGAAGAGAGAAGGAGACAAGAAGCAAAGCAGGAGGGAGACCAGGAGGATGTAGGATAGGTCCCGGTTGTTGGCTTTGACAAGGGGAGTTTCTCGGTATTTAATGAATAATATTAAAACAAGGCCTGTGTTTAGGAAGAAGAATAGGGCAAAAGAGACCAGGATGATTCCCAGAAGTTCTTCATAAGACAGGAAGGTTATAATTTTGAGGATACATTGGACTCTGGCCTCATTTGGATATTTGTCATCTGGACACTTGGTGCATTTTTGTGTATCTGAGAAAGCCAAAAAGCAATAGTTCTTTAATATACTGGGTTTTTTACATTTCAAAAAATACCCTTTTGGACAAAGCCTGATTACAGGCATATTTTCCAAATTGTGTTGCTTAACCATTCCACAGGGAAAAAAAATGATAACATAATTTTCTAATACCTTTATAGCTAAGGTATAGTAAATTGGAGGATTTCTAGTGCAATTTGAATAAAGAAAAAAAGAGCTGAGCTTCAATGCATATTTTAATTTGTACTTTCATCAAAATGTTGTGGAGAAATCCATTTCCACAAAGCCTCCCATTTTCCTCAGTGTCACCGACCTTCCTGAGTGGAGAAGGTCCCCTCTGGACAAGGAATGCAGTCATAGCAGCAAACTGGCTCTCCTTCTCGAGCCCTCTTGACAAATCCAGGATGGCAACTTTCCACACATCTGGACTGAGGCAGGGACTGAGCAGAGAAACAGGAATGCCAAAGGAAATATGTTAGGACTCTCCGTCCATGGAAAATAGGGGGAGAAATGGACAAGTAGATTCTGGGCTTCACTGAGGTAAATATGAAATCTCTGACTCCTCCCAAACACGGAAGGAGATGTGACCCTGGCAGGTTCTTTCTTTAATTCTTCTCTTATGCTTCTACCATAACACACTGTAATAAATAACTTTTCCACTTAATAAAGTCTGGGGGGGATGGAATTGAGAAAAGATTTAAGCATTAAGTAACAAACAATTGGTTCCTCTTTATGGCTGTATTAAAAGGCATTCCTCCCCATGATATGGTTATCAAAGATGTATCAAATTGTTATTAGATTTTTTAAGTAGAATAAAATGTGATTAAGAAGGAAAGTTCTGGAAAGGTTTCTTCTGGACTACAGAAAGCCTTTCAAAGCTGTTTCCCCTTGTCACCAGTTCAAAATAGTCTTTTGTCACCATTTAAGAGATAAATGAAAAATCCTCATAAATTATAGCTGATGATGTTTCTGCAAGAAAACCAGGAAGCTCAGAGAACAAGGAGCCCCATGTCAACCCTGAGCTACAAATATTCTCCTTTATTAAGGCTAAAGGTTTCTGCATTGTTTCTAGAACTGTCATGAGATTGAGGAGATCATGAGAAAGTGTCCCTGAAAAGATTAAGTTGCAAATCTTTGGCTGCAACAGACGGGACGTGAATGTGAGTCCTGGGTCAGAAGGAGATATTTTTAAGTTATCCAAGAAAAAGTCCTTTGTGTTGAAGAATTGCAGTTAGGAGACTCCAACTGGCATGGAAAGACAGGCCCACATTTAATCTTAGTTAAATTTGGAGACTCCTTTTGCCCAGAGAGACTGAAGTTGGCTAACACTCAAGATAAACAAGGCCATTCAAGGGATTTCCAGATGAAAGACCCTCTTAAGAGCCAAAGGCCAAATCTAAGTAGTGTTTCCTGTCACAATCTCTCTCTTGTTTCTTCTGATATCAGGAAGACCTTTTCTTTCAATCAAAGTTGTGTTTCAGTGTTTCAGGTTTCTGGGTCAAGGGATTCTCTCACTGGTCACTCTCATTTTATGGGAACTGAAAGCCTTGGATCTCCTTCCTAGGGGCAGAAGGCCAATTGCTCCCCCCAGTTGGGTGAGAGACAGATATGGCTACCTTTGACCAGGTCTGGACTACTTAAAACTATCAGAGACCATGGAGCTGCCCTTTGAGGGAACCATTTCCCAATGGCCTTTCCCTCAGCAGGACAAGAGGAAGCTTCTCTCCCAATGGGACCTCCAGGAGCTCCATCCAGCCATGATCCAATCTCATCTCATTCAGTCCAAACCTCAATTCAGGGTCTGTTCCACAGAATTCTCTTCTGCTTTGCTCTTTCAGGACAAGGAACAAGCAAACCGGAGGCTCTTAACAACACAACCTCCAGCACTTGAGTGTTTCTCATCCCAGGTTGGACACGGCTGAATCAGCTAAAAAGTCTTCAATATCACAGCATCTGAAGAAGACCTTGGTCAATAGTACTGAAGCCTCCCAAGTGGTCTATAGAAAGAAAACTAAAAGGTTTCTACTCCCCATCTTCAATTCTCAGTGAAGGTCATGGACCCTGGAAACTGAGCTTAGTCCACGTGAAATGGGTCCCAAATCTTTGGAAAAAACAGGAAAGACCCCAAAATTTTTCCCACCTTGTTGAGCAACATTAGCCGTGAAAGAGCTCCTTGGTAGATAGTAAGTCTCTGTCTTTCCAAAGTCCCCATTGGCTGTTGGATGGGATCCTCCTTGGGGAGAATCAAGGAGCTTGTGATTCCCAGATCTGCTACTAAATCTCCATTTTGATCCAAGTAGAGTTTCCTATCAGAAATATTGCAAAACTCATTCTTCTGCAGGAAAGGATGGAACTAGAAGGGAAACATCCAGGAATTTTAAAATCTGAAAGCTTTTTTGTACACTTGAATCTTTCTTCTACAGTCGTCTAACATCAAAATATGCTTATTTAGAAAAATAGGTGTTACTGCTATCTGCATAAATAAAAATCAAAGACATTTCAGCAAAATTTCTCCATCATATATTGGCAAAATACACATTAACAAAATATAATTGATGCAATTGGTAAGTTATAGGGGATATTCTAGAGCAGGTGACCAAGAAAATGAATCATAGGAAAAAGGAGATTATTCATAAATGCCTAGAAAACATCAGGTTGATTATGAGAAATGATTCATTTAGTGACCATTCAAAGTTACAACGGCACTGAAAAAGTGACTAATGATAGTTTTTCCCAGGATCATGGCAGCCTCCCCAGGGTCTCCAGGTGATCAAAATCTGAATTCCTGGCATCCACTTGTGATGGTTAAAGTGTTTTAGGGTCACCTGATCTCCTTTTGCGACGTCTGACAAGCAAAATCAATAGGGAAGCCAGATTCACTTAACAGCCATATTACTGACTTAACAACCACAGTGACTGATTTAAGAAGAAAAGACAAGAAAGATCATAAAATAGGGCATAACTCACTTAACAACCGTCTTGCTTAGCCACAGAAATGTTGAGCTCAATTGTGGTCGTAAATCCCATCCTGCCTCTTCCAATAACTGGAAGAAGCTGCCCAGAAGCTCCAGATCTCCTCCAGGCGTGAAATCTAAAAATTTTCCCTACCGGTTCTGGGGGCGTGGCTTAATTGGTGGGCGTGGCTTGGCGGTCAGATGACTGGGTGGCGTACCAATAACAATAAATAATAAATAATAAACAAAGTATAAAAACAATAAGAGGTACCAAAACCAACTTTCTTTCACTTTACACACACAACACAACACAACTCACACACACACACTCACACAAATAATACATCCAGCTTTGTTAGATTTTGTGTTTGTGTAGTTAAGTGAAACACTACAGAAACACCAAATCTCAGAAAGCTGCACAAATATTTTATTTTATTATTTTATTTTATTTATATGTTTTAGATCAGGGTCTCCAACCTTAGCAACTTTAAGGTTTGTGGACTTCAATTCAGAGTTCCTCAGCCAGCCAAGCCAGCCAGCATTAGTTGCTCAGTGATGAAATAGATTAGCTAGCAACTGATTCTGTCTGGTGCTGAAAGTGAAACTGGGGCTTTCGGCTGGGAAAAAAGCCAAGCGTTGGATCAGTAATCAGGTAAGTGCCTTAGAATCTTAAAGGAGGTTTTCTACATGTTTCTACAGAAAACATGTTTTTAAGTTCTACTGATGAGAAATTCAGGTGAGATCCCCAGAGGAGCCTTTAAAAATTTTTTTTTGAAGTTTAAAGGCTCTGCAGATCTCAGTTGAGGATCTCAAGGCTTTACAAGGCATGTTTGGCTGAAGAAAACCTGCTTTAAAAGTAAAATAACAACCTCTGCTGAGGCAAGGGATGGAGCAGGATTTTTGCTATTGGTCCTCCGAACCAGCAGCCGCTATCACTAGGATCGCTAGCATTTCACCCTTGATCTTCCATCTAGAGGGAGGGAAATGGGGAAATGAGCTCAGTAAGAAGGGAGGAGATTCTGGCTGGAGGAGAGTAAAAAAAGACCCTGAAAAGAAGAGCCATTTCAGAGGTGAGCCCCCAAAGCGGAGAACTTCAGCTTCCCCATCACTGAGGAGGCAAAGACTGAGCAGCCATCAGTCAGAGGAGCTTCTACTGGGACTCCTGCAGAGAGGAGGGGTTGGGCTGGATGATCTCAGGGTCTCCTTCAAAGTTACAAATATAAAATTCTATTATGCTAATCACAAACCCATAAAGACAAGAATGTATTTAAAAATGCAAAATCTTTTAAACTTAGCAGTGTTTAAAACCAAAATCTATCTGTCGTGGTGCTTAGAAGATCATGTCTCCAGCAATTAGATTTTCCCAACTGTTGACCTTCTGAAGCATAATGTAGTTGAGAAGGTTCCCCTCCTTCTCCTCTGGGTTTCTTCGCTGAAGGATCTCAGATGAATGGGTCCATATCTACACCTCCCTACCTGCCATGGCTGCAGCCTTGGAGTAACCTTTCTTCCTTCCTTCTCCTCTTCCATCTGGAGGAATAGGCAGCATTCAAGGCCTGGGCCAGAGTCTGGATGATACTGTACCAATGGGGGTAATTTGGGATCCAGATCATGTCCTTTTTCTTCTGGGTCCCCAGTGGGGCTTTCTGGGTGCATCTTCTGCGGCCTTTGACAGAAAAGACGTTCTTGGGAAGAAAACAGTGGAAATAATGATCTTGAAACTTTCCTTCCACAAAGAAATACGGTTCAAAGGCAGAATCTTTTGGCCTTTCATTTTGCAGATAAATGAAGCTCCAAATACTATGGACGTATCTGAACAGTCTGTGCTTTCTCAATTCATATGCTCCCAAAGCTGTATTGATCCAGACTTTCCCTTCAATGGGTCCCAGGAGACGCATAAGTGTTAAATGGAAAGGAAGAATTCTGTCCGTAATGGCAACATGTTCTATGAAGTTAACAAAGATGACGTGTCTCCACTGAGAGAGGGCCTCCCTGAGTGTTGCTGTATATCCAGTTGTTGAGAAACAGTTGTGATATAACCACACAAATTCCATTCCTGACAAGCATAGGAGGGAAAGTCCTCATGAAATTCTCTCCATTTTCTGTGTCTGAAGCAAAGAGGCCAATCAGGGTCCATCTGAAGTAGAGGAGCAGTTGGACAACTGCTGGGTAGTGGAATCCTTTTTTTGGGAACAGCTGATGGAAAAAAGGGAATTGACTTTTATCACTCAGAGCCTCTGAAGCAGTTCCAGGATTTACCTAAAAATGCAATGAAAGCTGTGTTGTAGTCAGATAAAGTCCAAAAGTTTATTTTTTAATAAATTCAACTTGGTTTTGATGAATAAATTAAATCACTTGTTGTTGATTAGCCATTAGGCTATGTCAAGAAACAGAATTTTAAATACAAAGCATTAACAACACTGTATATGAAAAAAAAAATATTGAAAAAAGTTTTAAAAAACAAACAAACATTTTTCCCCTTTCCCCTCCCCTAAACCCCTCCCCCTTCACACCCCCAGGCTTCCGGGTCAATCACAAGGTATTGTTACATATAAACCAAACATAGAGTAAGATTTTCCCTTCTAATCCAATTAGCCTCATCCGAGTCTTTTCATTTCTTCATTATATAAAATAATAGATCCTAATTATTCAAAGGCAATCTGATATCTCAATCTGATATCTATTTTGTAAATAATCAATCCATTTTTCCATTCAATTAAATATCTTTCCTCGATTGTCTTTCAAAAAGCTGAGATTTTTCCATCTCAGCCAAGTTAGTAACTTTCAATATCCATTCTTCTGTAGGTAACTCTTTTCTTCCAATATTGTCAATCAACAGGCTGCTGTTATTAAGTTCAAGATCAATTTAGTCTCAGTCACTGTACAATCCGTTATAATTCCCAAAAGGAAAAATTATGGGAACTTTATCTTCTTCTTCAAGACATTTTGAATAATCCACCAAATTCTTATCCAAAAGGCCTTAATTTTCTTACAAGTCCACCAAATATGAAAAATGTAGCATCATCACTCATCTCCAACATTTCGCTTGGATATCAGGATACATACTGATAATTTTGGGATCTAAATGCCATCTATAAAACATCTTATAAAAATTTTCCCTTAGATTCTGTGCACTGTATGAAAATTGAATAAAAGAAACAAATAAAATAAAAGAATAAGAATAAAAACATAAATCATATTTCTGTATCATCTACAATTTATTGTGACACCTATGCAGATGTCAAATGAATGTTTTGTTCCAACAAAGGGCCGTATTATATGTAAATGTTTAATTCTGATTGAACAGCAAATGTGTTGCTTTAACACAAGTATCCCAAAAGGTTGTTGGTCTAATGTGCAGTCCAAGACATCCCTATCTTCAAAAATGGAGATCCAAGCCTAGTTGAAAACTACAGACCAATCTCTCTATGCTGTGTCACCTGCAAAGTAATGGAATCTATCATCAATCAATCCATTACCCTCCACCTTGAAACAAACAACCTACTCTCTAATAAACAATTTGGTTTCAGGAAAAAATTATCAGGAAAAAATTATCATGTAGCTTACAACTTCTCCACTACAAAAACATATGGACTACTAATCTTGATCAAGGCAAAGCTTTTTACTCAGTAGTACACGATAAACTTCTCCTAAAACTAAAATCCTATGGCATTTCAGGACCCCTTCACAATTGGATATCTGCTTTTCTGTCTAACAGACAACAAGTGGTCAAAATTGGCAATGCTCTATCAAATCCTGTTCCTGTCAAGAGTGGCGTTCCTCAAGGCAGCGTTCTTGGATAACACTCTTTACATAAATGATCTCTGTGACCATATCTCAAGTTATTGTGTTCTCTTTGCTGATGATGTCAAACTATTTAACACCACCAAAATACTACTACCCTTCAAAAAAGACTTTATCCATTGGTCTAAAACTTGACAACTCAAATCTCAACCAGCAAATGCTCAGTCTTACATATTGGAAAAAACCCAAACACTAAGTACATGCTTGATGGACATTACCTTACTGAACCCCACCCTGTAAAGACCTTGGAGTTTTCATATCAAATGATCTAAGTGCCAAAGCCCATTGCAACTACATAGCGAAAAGGCTCTAGAGTTGTAAACCTAATTTTGTAGCTTCTTTTCCAAAAACACTACTACTAATCAGAGCACAAAACATTTGCAAGACCCATTCTTGAATACAGCTCACCTGTCTGGAACCCATATACATCTCTGACATTAATACAATTGAGCGTGCCCAGAAATATTTTACAAGAAGGTTCTCCGCTCCTCTGAAACAACAAAATACCTTATACCACCAGACTTGAAATCCTGGGTTTAGAAAACTTAGAACTCCCACTCCGACAAGACCTGTGTTTAACACAGAATCATCTATTGCAATGTCCTTCCTGTTAAAGACTACTTCAGCTTCAATCACAATAATAGCAACAATAGATTGAAACTTAATGTCTTCAATCTTGATTGCAGAAAATGACTGTAACAGAGTTGTTGCTTGGAACACACTACCTGACTCTGTGGTCTCTTCTCAAATCAGCTTTAACCAAAAACTGTCTACCATAGACCTCACCCCATTCCTAAGAGGACTCTAAGGGACGTGCATAAGTGCACAAAAGTGCCTACCGTTCCTATCCTATTGTTTTCTTTCATTATATGTGCTTGTATATAATGTTGTGACAAAAATAAATAAATAAATAGATAGATGGAGGCTGAAGCCAAACACCCTGACTCACTGGCCATTGTTTTGGGAGATCTAAACAAGGCAAACTTAAGGAAAGAACTACCAAAATACTTTCAGCATGTCAATTGTCCCACCAGAGGCAATCTAGACCACTGCTACACAACATTAAAAGATGCTATCGGTCTTTACCACGTGCAGCTGTAGGACACTCTGATCATTGCATGATTCACCTTGTACCTGCTTACAGGCAGACTTAAAACCAACCATTAAATCAGTGAAAACCTGGGCGGAGGAATCAGAATTAAAATATGTTTTGACTGCACTGATTGGAATATTTTAAAGATACCTCTGCAGACCTGGATGAACTCACAGATACTGTAACATCATATGTCAGCTTCTGTGAAGACCTTATGTACCTACAACTTGCGAATACACAGTAATAACAAACCTTGGTTTACCTAAACAAGCAGCTATTCAAAGAGAAGCCTACAGAAAAGGTGATAAAATGCTGTACAATCAGGCCAAATGCACTAACAAGGGAGATAAGAGCAGCAAAAAAGCTACTCTGAGCTAAAGAATCAATTTTCAGCAAATGAACCAGCAAACATGTGGAAAACTCTTAAAATATCAGGCTATGGCAAACCTCCTTCCCAGGCTGAAGGTAATCAACAACTGGCAGATGACCTGAATGAGTTTACTGCAGGTTTGAAAGGAAACTACCACCTATCTCCACAACCCCATCTCAGACACACCAACAAGCCTCCTACAACTGACCCCATTTCATTGGGTTCACAACCCCTAGTGATCACAGAAGTGCAGGACCTATTTCACAGACAAAGCCAGGAAAAGCTCCAGGCCCAGACAAGATAACTCCTTCTTGCTTAAAAGTCTGTGCTGACCAATTCCATCTTCACCCATATTTTCAATAAATCACTAGAGATGTGCTATGTTCCTTCTTGCTTCAACGCTCTACCATCATCCCAGTGCGAAAGCCCACCATCAGGAACTGAATGACTACAGACCAGTTGCTCTAACATCTGTAGTCATGAAAACCTTGAAAAAGTGCTTTCCTACCTGAAAACCATCACGAATCCGCTCTTAGACCCCTTGCATTTGCATACCGAGCAAACAGATCTACAGATGATGCTGTTAATATGGCTCTGCTACATCCTACAACATCTTGAGTCTCCAGACCTATGCAAGGGTCCTTTTGTAGACTTTAGTTCAGCATTCAATACCATCATTCAGACATTCTTCTAACTAAGCTAAACCAGCTACAGGTACGGAACAGACTTGTAAGTGGATCACAAGCTTCCTAACAAACAGGAAGCAGCAGGTCTAAACAAGATCACATCAAATACCTGTACAATTAGCACAGGGCCCCAAGGCTGTGCTCTCCCACTTCTCTCTCTGTATACCAATGACTGCATCTCCAATGATCCATTTGTTAAGCTACTGAAGTTCAGATGACACAACAGTGATTGGTCTCATTCGAGACAATCGAATCCATATAGACGAGGTTGAACGACTAGCCTTGTGGTGCAACCAAAACAATCTGGAACTGAACACACTCAAAACCGTAGAAATGGTGGTAGACTTTAGGAAAACCTTCCATACCACCTCTCACAATACTTGACAACACAGTATCAACAGTAGAAACCTTCAAATTTCTGGGTTCTATCATATAGATCTCAAATGGACAGCTAACATCAAAACATCATTAAAAGGACAACAAAGAATGTTCTTTCTGCGCCAACTCAGTAAGCTCAAACTGCCCAAGGAGCTGCTGATCCAATTCTACAGAGGAATTATTGAGTCTGTCATTTGCACCTCTATAACTGTCTGGTTCGGTTCTGCAACCCAACAAGAAAACACAGACTTCAGAGGATAATTAGAACTGCAGAAAAATAATTGCTACCAACCCTTCCATTGAGGACCTGTATACTGCGAATCAAGAAGAGGGGTGAAAATATTTTGATCCCTCATCCTGGACATAAACTGTTTCAACTCCTACCCTCAAAGCGACGCTATAGAGCACTGCACACCAGAACAACTAGACACAAGAACAGTTTTTCCCGAAGGCCATCACTCTGCTAAACAAATAATTCCCTCAACACTGTCAGACTATTTACTGAATCTGCACTACTATTAATCGTTTCATAGTTCCCATCACCAATCTCTTTCCACTTATGAGTGTATGACTGTAACCTTGTTGCTGGCAATCCTTATGATTTATATTGATATATTGACCATCAATTGTGTTGTAAATGTTGTACCTTGATGAGCATCTTTTCTTTTATGTACACTGAGCATATGCACCAAGACAAATTCCTTATGTGTCCAATCACACTTGGCCAATAAAATTCTATTCTATTCTATTCTATTCTATTCTATTCTAGATGAATGAATAGATGAAGAATAGATGAAGATAGATGAATAGATAAAAGATCCTGTCTCTCTTTCCTATGCAATTGACATTCAATGACCAGATTCCTGGTGAACAATCTTTTATTTTTAGTTTTGATTTTATTTATTTAGAAATTTATTTATTTATTTATTTATTTATTTATATGTCTCACTAGTTTGCAAAGAGATGAGACCACAGCACCTGATATAATTTGTCAGTTATTAATCCAAGGGACTTTATTTGAAGTTTTGTGAAACCCAGAGAACTTTGGGACTCTGTCAGGTTCCAGAGGTTTAATTGTAGACTAAACATTTCTTTCATGTGGAAAAGGAAGGAGACACTCTGTGAGTTCTCTGGTTTCACGTATCAGGACATAGTAAAGAGCATCTGGTCTTAAGCACTTCTTAAAAGTAGGTAAATGCAACCTCAGATGAACAACACAGGACATGTTACACACCCTGTCATCATTTCCTTTGCAGAAAGAGAGCCAAAATGGAGAAGCCAGGTGTGAAAGGCCAAGGACACCCTGACTGCTTCCACAGGTGTGAAGAGGCTGAATGCTGCTGATCAGACCATTAATTGACCATCATAATGTGACTTTTTCTATAAAAGCCACAGTTTCAGGGTTGAGCTGTGTGTTAAACAATGCAAGGAAAAGTCACCAGCAGTGATCTGACTGTTGCTGCCTATCAATCTGAATTCAACCATTTCAAACAATTTAATTCATCATTCTATGGCAATTATTGATGAAACCATTCAAGGCAGCTGCCAATCTTTAGGAAGGACCATTTCAGAAAGTTCAGCCAATTGTTATGTATTCATGTTTGTACCTTTAAATATTTGAAAATGCGTTGCTGATTGGTAATCAACAGAACTGTATAAAAGGAAGTTTTCCCCCTGTTGCTGGGTTCACCCTATATTAAAACTGTTGTCACTACCCTGGTCTCCAGCCTCGTTACTTCCAGACTTGTGGCGAGGATGGGATCTGAGGCTAAGGAGAACCGAGGAAACACGATGAACCCGAACCCAGCAAACCCAGGGCAGGCGGAGATGGCCAGTTACACTCCGCCGCACTTTGACCCGGCTAAGAGAAATGGAGCGATATGACCCGTTTGAAAGTTTCTAAAGCCAACGAACTGCAGATTCAGATAACAAGAGGGCTTATTTCTAAGCTGGTCGGAGGTCATCGACATCGCGGAAGCCCTGGCAGAGCCAACGCCGTTGCAGTCGGTGTCGTGGCCAACTCTTACAGACTTTACTAAGAACCACGCCGCTGCGCCGTCCAAATTGCGGTTTGAATTCGGAGGCGAAGGCAGATGGGCGAATCCATGTGACTACATGGCCGCCCTAAGAAAGCGTCCAAGGACTGCGGATACCGAGACAGTGCTCCTCGAGCAACTCATCCGAGGTCAGACATCCGTTCTGCGCGGCTGCTGGCAAAACAACCTGCAGCGCTCTGGGCGAAGCCAGAGCAATCCTCCCAAGCGGCAGAGACACTGCAAAGCCTCCCACAAAGGCGGCGCGACAACTCCGGTACCAGGAGGAGGTTCAGACCGAATCCGGCGGTGAAGATGAGGAAGGGTCTGCGCACCGAGCGACAAAGGGGACCGAGGCGAATGAGCTGCGGTCAACACCAGCACGCTGCAATTTAAAGGGCGACATGTCGGTGTGGGAAGAAAGGGCACCTAGCTCAAGTTTGTCGGAACCTTCCGAAAATTCAAATCGGCCAATCAGGCGCGGAATCGGCAAGGACCCGCGATTGGCTCAAACAAAAAGATTCAACCAAACTGTGGTCATAGGCGCGCCTCGACAAAGTGGAGAAGAAGATCTTCACCAAGCCAAAATAGAATGCGGTGCGGCTTGAAGTAGACACGGGATCAGCGATCACCATCATGTCCTGGGACACTTTGGCGAAATGCCGTCCGTCGCGGCGCCACCTGCAAGCACAGACTACGAGTCCACGACTACCAGGGGTCGCATCCCTGAGGACCACCTCCGTCCGAGTAGTCGGTCCACATAAAGACCCTGCCCATCACGATCGTCGAAGGAACTCTGCCCAGTCTGTTGGGACTAGACTGGTTTCGTGCCCTGGGCATGGGAGTGACTGGCATCTACAAGTGACTGTAACCTGAAAGACATTCTCTTTAACGAGTTCAAGATGTCTTCAAGGACTGCCTGGGCAAGTACAAGGGACCCCTATTTCCTTCAACAGACCCCAGGTAGCCCCATTAGGCTTAAAGGAGAGTCCTTTTGCCCTAACCAAAAATCGATAAGGAGCTGGATAAGCTCATAAATCAGGGATTTTGGTGCCAGTCGATCACGCAAAGTGGGAGGCCAATCGTCACCCCATAAAACCGGACGGGTCAATTAGAATTTGCGCTGACTACAAGGCGCAAAGCCTTACAGAAAAGCGCTTACCGGTTCCGTGGTGCAACACTTATTGCACTCTTTGGGGCAAGGGCAAGTCTTTGCAAAGTTAGACTTGGCCCGCCTACCAACAACTGCCAGTAGGCGCCCGCTGGCGAAGCCCAAGCGATTGTCGCACAGGGGGCCTTCAAGTGCACCGATTGCAATTTGGGGTCAGTGTGGCACCAGGGCTGTTCCAAAACCTGATGGAACGACTACTGCAGGGCTCCCAGGGTAGTTCCCTACTTGATGTCCTAATTTCAGGGAAAACATGGAGGAATTGGGGAGGCGTTTAAGAAAGGTCTTGAGCATTTTCCGGACAGCGGTTAAAGTCAAGACAAACAAATGCCAGATAGAATTATTCGATTTCTTGGGCTACGGATAGACAAGAAAATTCACCCTACTGAGAGCAAGGTTAAGGCAATTAGAAGGCTCCAGCGCCCAAAAACAAAGCAGAGCTGCAGGCATTCCTGGGATTGGTTAATTTTCTGGTCTTTTTAAAGAACAAAGCAACCGTTCTTGGAACCGCTGCATAGGCTCTTAGGAAAAATACTGTTTGGTCTTGGGAAAGTCAGAAAATAGGGCTTTTGAAGCAGTAAAGAACCTGCTCTCAAGTGATAGCCTGCTCATCCAATATCACGACTCATTACCCTAGTGCTGGTTTGCGATGCCTCCCTTATGGGGTGGGGCTGTACTCAGCCATAGACTTCAAGCGGCACAGAAGCCCCTATAGCGTTCTACTCTAGAGCGATGTCCTCCCCAGAGGAACTACAGCCAATTAGACAAAGAAGCACTAGCCATTGTGTCAGGGTCAAAAATTCCACAGTATGTCTTTGGGCGGAATTTTGAAATCGTGACTGACCACAGACCGCTACTAGGATACTGGCTGGCGACAGCCTGTGGCACTTCGCCACGCTTGACCCGATGGACTATATTCTTAGCCGCTTACTCCTACAAGCTGCAGCATCGACCAGGAAAGAAGTGGGGCATGCAGGCGTTAAGCCGATGCCCACTACCAGGGGCCGAAGACCCCACTCCGGGGACACCCATCCTCCTTATTGACTCGTTGGACTCTGGCCCAGTCACATCTAAGGAAGTGGCTCGGGCATCATGCCGGGACATTGTGTTAAGGACTGTACTCGGTTGGGTACAGAGGGTGGCCGCTCGCGCGAGCAGTTCAAGAATTTGTTAAAAAGCGAGATGAGCTCTCGGCTCAAGGGGTGCCTGTTATGGGGTGATCGTGTAATAATTCCTGATAAGTTAAGGGAAAGGTATTGGACCTCCTCCACGAGGTCACCCAGGATCGTAAGGATGAAGGGTTAGCTAGAAGCTATGTATGGTGGCCACTCATGGAAGAGATTGCTGAGAGGGGAAATGCCAAGCTTGCCAGAGTCCAGACCTCTACAACAGCCCCAGTCAGAGAATGGGAAAAGCCCCAAGGGCCTGGTCAAGAATCCACATTGACTTTGCTGGCCCTTTCACGGCCAAACATTCCTAGTGGTTGTGGATGCATTTTCCAAATGGTTGGAGATCATACTCATGAAATCCACCAGCGAGCAGTAATCGCAACTCACCTATTCGCAACTCACGGGTTGCGGACACTCTGGTGTCCGACAATGCCCCAATTCACGGCAGCCCAGTTTGAAGAATACCTGGCAGAGGAAGGCATCCGACATGCCCTCTGCCTTTCCACCCTCGTCGAATGGCCTTGCAGGCGTTCCGTCCGGGCGCTAAGGAGGCATTGTCAGGCTCAAGCCAGGTGACTGGCAAACAAAATAGACTTTTTCTGGCGTCAGCACAGAACCCCCAAGCAGCCAGGGAAAAGCCCAGCTTTGCTAATGGGCGGAAACTCCGGTGCCTTGACCGCGAACCCCATTACACACCCGAGGGTTACAAGGGGAACTAGAAAAAGACAAATGAGCATAGGCGGTGTGGGCCGAAACTATGGGGCCTAGTTGGTTCGCAGGACAAATAATAAAATAACGGCCCAAAATCGTCGTGGTAGAGCTAGACAACCGAGTGTGGGCGCCACATAGATCAGTTAAGAAAACGAATAACTGACCAAACCAAACCAAATGACAGATCATGACCAATACCAATTTGAATCCACAATGACAATGACCGGGAGGCGCAAGACTTAGCTGAGGTCCCAGAGTTCCAGCGGCGCCATCAGGTCCCGAGGAAGCAGCAGGAAAATTCAAAAATTAATCCAAGGCGGATGGCCAAGAAAAAAGTCGGCCAATAATCCGGGCCCGATGGCCAGAGAAAGAGCTGGGAGGAAAACAGCCCTCCGACCAGCTCAAAACTCACCAGAACTGAACGCAGGTCAGAAAGAACTAGGACGCCCAGGTTATTTTCGTGACTCGTGAAAATAACATGTAAATAAATATGTAAATAGAGGCAAAGTGTTTTCTGGGAGGGAGGTGTTATGTATTCAGTTTGTACCTTTAAATATTTGAGGAAATCAACGTTGCTGATTGGTGAAACCTCAAGAACTGTATAAAGGAGAGGTTTTTCCCCAGCCTGTTGCTGGGTTCACCCTATATTAAAGAGCTGTTGTCACTACCCTGGTCTCCAGCCTCGTTACTTCCAGAACTTAACAGTACCTGAATGCTAGTGGAAAATTTGATAGATATTTGAGATCTTAAATGTTCCAGAATAATCAGAAAAGACTGAAGAATTTGGTTTCTTATTAAAAATCTTCTCAACTGTGCTGATTTTAATTATAATCTGGTAAGACAGTCTGTTATTAAACAGCTGCCTACAATTCATTCTAGTTGAATTGTCAGCCTTTCCTTAAATGAAAAAATTGTTATAAGTTATTTTTTTAAATATACAAATGGAAAATGAAAAACATATTAAGCTCTGAGCCTTCAGAAGTGATATAAATGCAAATATGTGGCACCACAAGATTTCTAACATTCTCTTCAGAAAGAGACCAGAGGAGACATTTGATAATGCACAGAATGATTATGAAAACCACACACAGCACATCAGCATATGTTATCTCAAGCACAATGGAGATATGATGATTTCTTGTTTCAGCCATCTGATTATGTCATTGACTCAAGTGAATTCCTGATTCATGTGAGCCATACCATCTGACTGACAGCTAATTATTTTCATCATCTACATTCCACAGGATAATTTTATTGTCAATTTAAACATATATTTAGCATTTTCTGCCCTGGCAGTTTGAAAAAATGTGACACTAGTAAATACATGTGTACAATTATTAGGCAAGTGGTATTTTGACCATGTCATTTGTGTGCATATTTTACCTCAAACATATAAACCTGATCAGTGGATAAGCATATCAGGTGATGTGTTTGTAATGAAGGAGGGTGTGCCTAAGATCAACACTATATCAAAGTGTGCATAATTATTAGACAGCTTCTTTCCTCAGGCCGAGATTTAAGTGAGACTGAAAAGTCAACAATTGTAAAGTCTTTCAGAGGGATGCAGCTCTTGAAATTGCTAAGATATTGGTGTGATCACTGAACCATCAAACATTTTGTTGCAAATAGTCAACAGGTTGCAAGAAAAGTGTTGAGAAAAAAACGACATTAAGCCAAGATTTGAGAAGAATCAAAATGAAGCTACCATTATCCTCCTTTCATATTCCAGGGCTGCAATGTCTGGGTGGCCAGAGACATGGATATTAAGGTAAGGAAGGCTGAAAAACCACCACTGAACAGGACAGAAGCTGAAACTGCCAAATCCTGAAGACAGATTTTCAAAATTTCTGATGAGAGTGAGCATGGACCAGGTGGATGGGCCCGTGGCTGGATCAACACAGAGCTCACTGATTCAGAGGCCAGCAAAGTGGTGGAGCATTGATATGGGCTGGTGTTATTAAAAGCTAGCTGGACCTTTTGGGTTGAAGATGGACTCAAAATCAACTAAACCTACTGCCAGTTTAGAACACGTTCTTCAAAGTGGTAAAAAGTCTGCATCTTTCAGGAAGACCGTGATTTTTATGCAGGGCAATGTTCCACCACAGGCATCAAAGTATCCACTGCGTGGCTAGCCAGCAAAGAGGCCTTAAAGATGCAAGGATAATGACGTGGCTCCCTTCCTCACCTGACCTAAACACTATTGAGGACTTGGGGGCCCTTCTTAAAGGGAAGATTTATGGTGAAGGAAAACAGTTCACCCTCTGAAGAGGCTCTGGGAGGCTGTGGTTGCTGCGGCACAAACAGTGGATCCTCAACAGATCAAGAAACTGACAGGCTCCGTGAATGGAAGGATTATGACTGTTATTGAAAAGAAAGGGTGGCTATATTGGTCTCTCTCTCTCTCACACACACATATATATTTGTGAACTTTCAGAAGTGTTTATCTGAACATTTTAGTTGTTTTTTTTATTATTCTCACTTTAACAGATACAAATATTTATTTATTTATTTATTTATTTAATCATATTTATATACCGCCCTATCTCCCGAAGGACTCAGGGCGGTTTACAGGCACTTAAAAACACATAAATACAGTATAAAAACAGTTAAAAACTTATTCAAAAGCCGTTAATTAAAACATCCAAATAAAACCCAATTAAAACCCATAAATTTAAAATCTAGCTCAGTCCTGCACAATTAAATAAGTATGTTTTAAGCCAGCGGAAGGTCCGAAAGGTCCGGAAGCTGACAGTCGAGTGCTCGTTCAAGGGTGGAGCCCCACACAGAAGGCCCTTCCTGGGCGCAGGCATTGCTGCCTCGGCACCCTGAGAGACCCTCTCTGAGGCACGGTCGGTGAGAGGTATCAGTAGCAGTGCGGTCCCAAAATAACCGCCCAATGCCATGGGCGCTTTAAAGGTGGTCAAAATTGAAGCGCACCGGAGGCCACAGGCAGCCAGTGCAGCCGCAGGATGGGTGTTGTAGCCACGAGGGCTCCATCTATCACCAGCGCAGCGCATTCTGGACTAACTGTAGCCTCCGGATGCCCTTCAAGGGAGCCCCATGTAGAGAGCATTGCAGTAATCCAGGCGAGCGTCACGAGTGCGTGGTGACCGTGCATAGGCATCCCGGTCCAGAAAGGGCGCAACTGGCGTACCAGGCGAACCTGGTAATCTCCTGGAGGCGGCGTCAAATGTCTTCTGAGCCTGTTTCTCCCCATCCAGACCCGTCGGCCTCCAGACACCGGGACAGCACTTGATAGCCGTTGGGGTGGTCCGGTGTAGACAGCTGGGTGTCATCCGCGTACAGCTGGTACTTCACACGAAACCACTGATGATCTCACCCAGCGGCTTCATGTAGATGTTGAACAGAAGGCGAGAGAATCGGCCCTGCGGCACCCACAAGTGAGGCGCCTCGGGGCCGACCTCTGCCCCTGTCAACACCGACTGCGACCGGTCGGAGAGATAGGAGAACCACCGATAAGCGGTGCCTCACTCCCAATCCCTCAACGGCGCAGCAGGATACCATGGTCGATGGTATCAAAAGCCGCTGAGAGGTCTAATAGGACCAGGGCAGAGGAACAACCCTATCCCTGGCCTCCAGAGATCATCCTGCGACCAAAGCCGTCTCCGTGCTGTAACCGGGTGGAAACCGGACTGGAGCAGGTCTAGATAGACAGTTTCATCCAGGTACAAGGGAAACTGATATGCCACCATACTCTCTACAACCTTAGCCGTACGAGGTTGGAAGGACGATAATTACCTAAAACAGCCGGGTCAGGAAGGCTTCTTAAGGAGGGGCCTCACCACCACCTCTTTCAAGGCGGCTGGGAAGACACCCTCCACCAAAGAAGCGGTCGTAATCGCCTGGAGCCAGCCTCGTGCCACCTCCTGAGTGGCCAGCACCAGCCAGGAGGGGCACGGGTCCAATAAACATGTGGTGGCATTCAGCCTACCCAGCAACCTGTCCATGTCTTCAGGTGGAAAAGAAGCTACGCAAAATTAGGTTTACAACTCTTAGAGCCTTTTTTGCTATGTAGTTGCAGTGGACTTTGGCACTTAGATCATTTGATATGAAAACTCCAAGGTCTTTAACAGGGTGGGGGTCATCGGTGAGGTAATGTCCATCAAGCTTGTACTTAGTATTTTGGTTCTTTTTTCCCAATATGTAAGACTGAGCATTTGCTGGTTGAGATTTGGAGTTGCCAAATTTTAGACCAATCGGATACAAAGTCAAGGTCTTTTTGAAGGGTAGTAGTATTGTTGGTGGTGTTAAATAGTTTGACATCATCAGCAAAGAGAACACAATATTTATTTATTTATTTATTTATTTATTTATTTATTTCGATTTTTATACTGCCCTTCTCCCGAAGGACTCAGGGCGGTGTACAGCCAAGTAAAAAATTCACTATATACACATTAAAAGAGATTAAAAAGGAACATAT